>NW_026731831.1:655000-702500 GCF_028476545.2 Physella acuta
GCCATTGACTCCGATTTCAGCCTGCTTTTCTTTTTGGATTTGCTTCCATAGCCTTTGTCCAACCAAGAACAAACTACAAGACAGCAGTTGTTTGATTTTGGAGTTGTCTCTCCAAGAAAAGTGGCTGGCCCCAGCTAACGAGCCTCATCTGCCCGAGGGTTCGAACTCGAGACTTTTCGGTTTAGCAACCGACTCGACCACGCCGACCTCTGTTGGGTATCTGAAGGTTGGATATCCGCACAAACGTGAAAAATATACTGGTTTGCATCCACCAGAGAACGAAGAAAGGAACAGATCATTATAACACATGTCATCAGAACAGATGAAAAATGACTTTCTGAAAAGCCCTGGTGTGGTCGCCAGAAGATTAAAAAAAAATCAAAAAAGATCATAAACCACCCTACGTAGAACAATCATGAAGATTTACATGATATTCAAAGACTTTCAATTGATCGCGTTGATTGACAAAACCTCAATTAGTCTAGCGATGCTACCTCTAACTCTAATCGTTTACTTATACACAAACATGTTTAGGTCGGGTGTATTGAAAATTGGATAAATAAATATTGGGCTTAAATGGCTAAACATATAGGAGTATAATATTCAAATACAAATTCCATGACTTTACAAAACCATGATAACCTAGTTACACACCTGATTATTGCAACTACATTGCCTTTAAAATCGTGCTTGATTATCTTGTAATTTATCATAAATATACACACATTTGATTCAATTAATAACATTTAAAAACATATCTCCATACCTTTTCTATCTAGGCCTGCTGATGTAAAGTTGTTAGTTATAGTGCTGCTTGTCTTGATTCAATGGAAGGTGCAGGGTTATAATATATATGCCAAAGGACCCAAGTCTGATGTAATTTGCTAACTTGTCATGTTTTATAATCGAGATCAATCAAAAACACGTTTAGTTTTTTAATGAGATTCTGATTAGGACATACTACATATATTTAGATTGTAAGCACTAAGCAACCAAATAAAAAATGGATAGGAAATTTTTTAACGTGCGTCGTAAACAGAAAATTGGTGTCCTCCTGTTGAGCCAATTAATCCGTCACTGTCAATAGTTTTATCACTTCTTTATCTATACTAAGCAGATAAACCTAGTCGTATCCCCGAAGCTCCCGTCTGGCGTCTAGGTTAGGTTTTAATTCTTATTTAATGAATACATAATAAGAACGTCATTAACCGACCTGTCACTTCAAATAACTGGCCTAACATTCAAAACACTTTAGTCCCTACCTAATGTAGTGATTTCGAAAGATGCAAATAGCCGGACCAGTAGGTCTATACCTTTTTTCAATTAAATTGAAGCTTTGGTTTTTATAGAAAAACAAAAAATAGGCCTACGCTGTAAAGTGAAATTTACTATGATTTATAAGAGTTAATATGGGGGCCTCTAAAAATCTGCAGCCTTCCCCTTAATCCGCTACATTGTCATTCATTTCACAGTGGCAATGTGTGTATATATATATTAAATATATATATATATATATATGTATATATATATATATATATATATATATATATATATATATATATATATATATATATATATATATTCCAAATATTAAGATGTTTTTTCATTGAATTCTATAACTGTAGTTGCTATCAACATTGCTGTGTCTACGAGACGATATTTTATTTTGCAGCAATCCACGTATTTTAATTATTATTTTAGTAATAGTGCGAACTCTTAATTTTAGATTTTTAGTAAAGGAGGTAAATTTACTCGTCTGTTCATAGTAACACGTCTTCTAGTTGTCTTGTCCTGTTGGTTCTGCTGAATTTCTTAGTTGAAATGAAATAAGCCTAGATCTAGAATCTAGGTCTAATATTTTTTTTAAGGTTCATAATTAATTAGACATAGGCCTAGGACGGCTCCAATTAAAACTAACCGATGTTCTGTTTCTAGAAGGGTTAGGCTTATAATTTAACTTAAATACTAAATAGTAAATAGACTAAAATTAAATTAATAAATAGTAGGCGGTTAAACTCCATTTTAGTATTTTAGCGTATTTTATTTCTCCGCTGCTTGTTTACCTCCAGTTGAGCGTATTTTATTATAACCACCGAAACACACCAAAACACGATTCATTTATTTGTATTGTATTTTTGTTTTAACAAATTAATAAAAATGAATAAAAAAACAGAGACTGACTTTGTTTTAGATTTTGATAATTTAGTTTTGTTAAAACTTGAGAAAAATCCAAACTTAGAATATTGAATGTGCAATGTTCGTGTGTCAGAATTTTCATGGCAATGGGTGAAGTACGTAAACGTATTGCAATCACAATTGCAAGGCGGTTAAGTTTGTATTGTTACAAGTATCTCCCAGGCATGATACTATAAATAAACATTAATGAACTTACAATGACCCCAAAACTGAGGCCCACACAATTTCAAATAGCAATTGCCCGAGCTATGACGTATGCTGATAATTCATTGAATGTCAATGTGAACTCACGGTGAACCCGCGACCGTGTAAGGATTTTTCTCCCGCTGACGATTACACGAGATTCGATATTTAATTGGAACAGTTCTAATGCTTTTTATGTTTTTTTTTACCTTTCTTATTAAAAATCACATTCATTAAAAAAAATAAGTAGATCTAGTGTTTTCCTGACTTTTTTGTGTGTTTCGGTTGTGTTTATAATAAAATACGCTCAACTGGAGGTGAAGTGAAGCGGGGAATAAAATACGCTAAAATGGAGTTTTACCATAGTAGGCCCTATAGTACTCTATAGAGTATAGAGGCCATAGGCCTATTACTGGCCTATTAGTATTACTATTAAATAATAATAGTCTATTATTGCCTATTACCTACTAAACTTAACTAGAATAACTACGCAAAGTGAATGTTAAAAATTAAAATAAAAAAGGATAAGGTTAGGGGTCATCCATTTATGATGTCCACAAATGTTTGGATTTTGGACACCCCTCCCCGTTTACAATAGTCCACTTAATTCCTTTTTAAAAGTCAGCAAAAGTCAATTTTTTACGGCCCCCCCCCCCCCCCCCCCCGTGGGGAAGTCATAAATGGATGACCCCTTATTATTATGATTAGTATATTGATTACCATTAGGGACTAATAAATAATAAAAATAATAAGGCCTAGATCTAGTTAAAATCTAGTATTTATAGCATGCCTGTCAATCACTATTAGATCTATATTATTTATAGTATTAATTTACCACCACCTGATACTTACGCAGGGTCGTGGTAGGATGCAAAGCTATCTGCGAAAATTTTACTGCAACCAATTTCATTACTTAATTAATTAGTTAATTTAATTATTGCTAAAGAATATAAAGAGAGATAGTTTATTTAGCTCATTAGTTTAAATATATTAAGGCACAACACAGAACACTATGCATGTGTCGTATGTGGCCTGACCTATCAAGTAAATGGTGACCCATCAAAAGAGCGCACGACAAAAGAGCGCCGACATAAGAGCGCAGCCAATTAAAAAAACACATGTTGTACGCTAAACGAATATGGCATGGTTAACACTTGTTTTAATTAAACAATCTGCGATACGATAAAACGACGTGTTTATTTATATATTATGTTTAATATGTTATGAATGCAGTTTGAAAATATTTCTAACCCAAGTAACATGGAGAAGATCGAATCACAGAAAGGGAAGGTTATTATATTGGTCGAAGGCTACAGATGTGGACTTCATGTTGATTTTATCGGTTTTTTAGTTAAAGAAACTGAACAATTAGTTTTTTAATGAAACAATAAAGAGTTAACATCAAACGCTGCCTTCTGATCTGAGTTAATTTTTATTAACCATTAACTACGGTTTGCGCTCTTTTGTCGGGAAATTAGTGCGCTCTTATGTCGGCGCTCTTTTGTCTGCGCTCTTATGTCGGCGCTCTTTTGACGTGCGCTCTTTTGACGGGGTGCCCAATTAAATATATATTATTATTGTTTTGAGTTTATATTTAACTCTATGCAACAAACCCTGGGGGGGGGCTCTTTTTGCTACGTAATAAAACAAAATTTCTTTGCAACAATACAATATATGTTTGTAGCATGCAGGTGGCCTCGATTTTCTACACAAAAGAAATAAGTTGATCTATTGTCTGTGGTATTTTGAGCAGTTTTGAACAAGGTGGTATTCTAAGTCGACACAAAAGATGGTGCAGTTGACAAATCGTCAGAATGTCTAGGGACGTAATAATCGGAAGTTTTAACAAAGTAAACAAAACGTCTCTGAAGTCTGCATCAACTTAATATCACTGTAAATTGGTGGCGGTAAAATTTTTGCATATATATTTGCATCCTACCACCAACCTGCGTAAGTATCAGTTGATAGTAAAATATGAGGCAAAAATATCATTCGACAGAGGGTTTTCGCACCCTTCTTGCAGTTTACTGCCTCGCTGTTTTGCGTCTCTTAATTTCCCAACATCCTTATTTAATATTAATTAGGCCTAGGACTTGTGAGCCTAGTAAGGCCTAGGTGTTTTAATGCATAAAGGAAAAATAAACTCACATACTTTTATTTTTATATATGTAGATTTAAATTAAAGTATTTATTATAAGCCTAGATATTACTTCACTGCTTAGTACGGAATTTCCTTATAATTTATCATTTTATCCTAGCCTGTTGAACAGCAGAAATATGTTGTATGTCTCCATTACCACTTGAAGACAAGGAAAAACCAAATTGTTTTTGCTTTTTTTATTGTAAATGTTTCTTTTGTCACTGTACTTATTAAAGAAGTAAAATATATGTCATTTTAAGTAAAGTCAGATAAAAACCAGTCAGATTTTTATAACCATATTTATTTTTTAAATGTAAATAATTTTATAAATATTAGATGGATCTTTTGAAACATTTTATGTTTGTGTCAATTTACAAGAGTCTTTTCATAGACCAATAGTTAGCTATTTTTACCCAGACTAATCATACTATTTTCTATTTTTGCATTTGGGGCATGCATGTATATTTATTATTTTAGTATGGCCATCAACTTTTTTGATTAGAGACACTGGCTCTATTCTCTTTGGCCCTGAGTTTTTGCTGTCCTTTTTTTCTATTTTACTTAGATCTAGTAAATAAAGACTGTTTTAAGGTTAGGGTTAGGCATTAGGGTAAGGTGTTTGGGCTAGGCAATAGGGCTATGGATTAATCCAAAGACATATTAAACCTAACAATGCAAATTGTATGAATGCATCTCTCTGATTGGCCAGTGTACTAAAAAAGCTATTCAGAGTGAACTGGAAATAGATGCAACCTTTAATCTGATGCTAATGGATAATTTAAAATAATATAAATTTACAAAATAACGTGTAACCTTAACGTATATCCTTGGTAAAACTTTCGTTAATGTTCTGATGTTAACTTATGAAGCTGTGTCAAGTGTTAATTTTTCTTATGCTACTTTGCATCTGCAGATGTTCTAGGATACCACATCATTATTGTGTTGTCCAGTATTGTGAGTGGGCTCTGGAACTCACAATGATGAAATAATTTTGAGAATTTAAATTTGAGTGGGTTCTCTCTTTAAATTAGAGAAAAAGCATTACATTCATTAATTGAAAACTTTAGAAGTTGTGCATTAATTAGTGAATAAAAGTAATATAATTTTGTTACTCTTTTTTTTTGTTTCTATTTTGCAGGTGAATCATTTGTTTTTTGCTGATGCAGCATGAGTATACTAAATAAACCAAACAAACAAGCGCAGTCCTTAAACCAAGCAAGACTTGAGAAGTGGACTAACAGGGAACTACAACTAACAATCTTACATGAGGAAATGTTAGTCTACTCACTGTGTTTTTAATAGAATTTATTCTTCAATTTCTTATTTATTTATTTTTTCAATTTAGTACAATTTTGGGCTTTTGGTAGTGTAAAATCTTTTGACACTTTTATAAATATGGCTTTGGAAATTAAGCTTTAGAATAGTTTTCTTTGGTTAATTGTATTGGATTATAGAAGTAACCAATAGAAAATACAACAGTTTATTGTTTGGCCTAGACAGAAGTACAGTAGTCTGCTTTATATATTGGGGCATACCATTTTATTGATATTTTTGCCGAAATAAATTTTAGGAAGCTTCACAGCAATTATCATTTACATTATGTAATTTTAAGATTCTGTAGCAACCTTTGAATGACTTTCCCTTGTGCATGTTACTCCACTCTTCGTACAGTTTCCTAATATGAACTTGATAAAAAGGGAAATAAAAGTATATATTTGAACAGCCACATGCTGCTGTATAGCTGTAGCCTGCCAAACACTCACCCACAAAATAAAATTCATCTCAGTTAGAGTTAACTATAGAAAAAAAACATTTAGGGTTAGTTGATATAGGGTATCTTTGATCATAATATATGTACCCACTAAAGAAATAAGTGACAGAGTGGTTTAGCGGTAGAGAGCTGAACTGCTAACCCGTAAGTCTCAAGTTTGAATCCGGGTTCAAGTCTGTAGACCGTTCCTGAGTCCACCCAACTCTGATGGGTACCTAACTCATGTTAGAAAAAGTAAAGGCGGCTGGGCATAGTGCTGACCACACTATCTCTTCATATGCCTAGGTCACAGAAACAAGTGAACTCTACTTTACTTGCTCTATAGACTGTCAGGTTTAAAAAGGGAACTTTACTAAAGAAATCATTATTTCAGTTCTCAAACTAAAATATAAAGCTAGTTAAACTGGTATGATGTTCACCAGCACACTTTAATTTATTTAAACCTTATGTTTAATAGTTGTTTTTAATTGTAGTACCCTTTTTTGAATAATAAATCAATGCTATCTGCTACAGAAGAATTATTGACGTTGCAAATGTTGAAACAGTTTTTTTTTCAATGTAACAATTCTTCAACAGAATCAACAAAAGAGAAGCTTTATTAAGGACATCCAAAAATTTTCTTCAGAAAACTCCCCTACAAGATCTCCCTCTGAATAATGTGGATGCAGCTATTCGTAATGATAGATTATTAAAGGTATCTACTATACTATTAGCATTTTAAAAAATAACAATCTAGGCTATAGAATTTCTTTAAAAAAAATTTTCTAGAATTGTACACTACGATAAGTGTTAATGTTTATAAATATTATATTTATCATTCCTCTTATAGGACATGCATAAACATTTTGAATTACATTTACTGATGAAATGCAAAATACATAACAACAGTGCCATCTTATTAATCTTAAATGCAGGATATCAATCAGGTGGAGGCAGTTTTAAATGACAGTTTGTTTGAAGCACAGAGTCCTAAATTTGCTTATCTCCAGGTAGTTTTTTTTTTACTTACCATTTTTGCAGAAACAAATTGTCTCTATGTAGCTCTAATCCTTACATAAATCCTTTATTGAAGTCCTCATAAACTTATAGCGTTTATTGAAAACTTAAACGTACTTAAAAGTAGGTTTTAACTAGCGTGTTTTCCCCACTAGTAAACTATCATCAACCTTTCCTATTCGTGCCCAAGGCACATGGATCAGATGAAGTAGAGTCATGTGCATTAAAGACCTCAGCATTTGAAGGCATATCATGGTCAGAACTATGCCCACTTTGTTTTCCTGAACGTTAGTTAGGTACCCCATCCCATCCGAGCTGGGTGGACTCAGGGACTTTATATTGACTTGAACCTGTATTTGAACTCGAGGCTCTCGTGATAGTATTCTAGCTGTCTACCATTACGCCACGCTGTCCCATTTAGTAAACTATAGAGTGCTTTTATTTTTCAAGTTTATTTTAATTCCATGTAAACTAAAAGTAAAAGAAGATTTTAAAAACAAAAATTTAATTGTATTAATTCCCCTGCTGGTGTTTTGAAACTATGTTACACATCGTTTACGATTAACTAAGTATTCTTAATTATTTTTATAAAAAGAGTATTTGCTTTTTGTTTTAGGCTAACTACTGGTCAATGGTGAAAAATATGTACCCCATCTGGCAGAAATCATTAGATGAAGTATGAATGTTGAATTGTTTTATTTAAATATAATATATATGTGGAATAAAAAAATATTAAATATTAATATTAATTGTATTAATTTATTGTACATACAAATTGAATTCATGGCTTATACAAACAGATAGCAATGACCTATATAGAAGAAGAAAAATAACAAGTAGATAGAAATCACATAACTCTTTAAAAAACAGCGACATGTTTTACATTTAGTAACTGTCATTGGGATGGCATGTTCAAAGATAGAGTACATGAATGCTGACCTGAAAGTCTAGTTCAGATCCTGGGCTAGAGACCACAGGCCTCCCTTTGTCAACCCAGCTCTAATGGGTACCTGGCTCAAGTTGCGGGGAAGCAAAGGCTACTGGAGATATTACTTCATATGCTGAGGTTACTGAGACAAAAGAGTATTTCTTCATATGCCTTAGTTACTACCACATCTAGAATGTTTAATTGTCCATTGCAAATGTAATTTTGTTGAACAATCTTTAAATATTTTCAATTCCACCTCATACAAAAAAAAAATTATATATAAATATTTAATAAAACATTGACAATGTTATTGGGACGTTGTGGTTGGAGATTTGTTAGCTAGGGACAGCAAGCCATCCAGAAGAGAAAACTCCAAAATCAAACAACTGCTGCCTTGCCATTGATAACTTCTTTTCTAATGATAGTTCTACTTCTATATCATGGTACTGTCCAAACAAATAGTATAACACAGGCTCCATTGTATTAAAAAAATGCTGAGCAGTTTTTTATATTTTGGTCACAGCAAAAACTAATAACTCAAAAACACATCATTATTGGTGATATTTTTTTTATTTTACAACAGCAATAACTACACTACATTAAAATATTTATATAGAAAAAAAAACATAGACATCAACTTTTTCCTAAATTAAATATATCTTTGCTGCTTCAAATTTAATAAAATTGTATTAGAGTTAAGTTTCAATTTTATTTTCAAACATGATTAAAATTGTGAATATAAAAACAGTTGATTTAAAAAGCAAATTCTAAGTTAGTGTGAGTTGCATGGATGAGAATAATGAGATAAAAAAGAAACTGAAATTATAACTAATTATTACTAAAAAGAAATTGAAAGTAAAATTCATAAACATTTTTAAAAACAAAAATTTTAAGACAAGGAAATAAATTTCATATTAATAACTACAATTAGATCTTTTTTAAAATTAAAACATCATATAATAATCTCTTACCATTCATTCTTTTCTATTAATTTTATTTTTAAGGACAAGTACTAGTGTTAAATATAGTTTCTGCTTATAACTTATTTTTATGTTATGAGTATTTGTTTGAAAATGCTGAAAAAATATGAGTAACTGACACTCAACCATCATAAATAAAATCTTAATAGTTATTACACATCTACACAACATCAATAAGTTACAGTAAATTTTGTATAGTCTGATTAGAAAGTAATTTTTCATTACACACCAGAAAATTAATTTTGTTTACATTTTTAACGATGCAAAAAAGTTTAAAACTACATGTACAAGTTCTAACAAATTTCTGTGTTTTAAATCCCAGACTTTATTTTACAGCCATAAAAATACGATACTAAAAACTGTTTAATAATTTTTTTTAAAATAAACTAAGCTTTGTAAAAATACATAGAGTGGATTTTAAAGAACATTAGAAAGCATATTTTTGTAATTACAAAAGTTAGATTTAGTGTTTTTATCATTTTATAATAAATACATTTATAACATTTATTTCAGTTTCATTTATAAATGATTATTTCACACACAAAAGCTTTAACCATACTGTAACAACAAAGAAAAACCTTTTGTGAACTTTTAATTAATTTTATTTGTATTCCATACCTAAACTATGAAATATGTTAGTTCAATTACAAAAATGTGTGCACTTTTAAAAGTTATTTAACTAAAAATGTAAGAAACTCTAATATAAACTTTATAAATATTGTGAGCAAATACTGGTGAGTAACTATACTTTTTTTGTAAAGAGAAAATATGACAGGTAGCAAATAAACATTGGAAAAACCAAAAAATAGTTACTTTTATTTAAAAGGGTTAAATGTGTTTAGCAATAAAGATAAAAATTGTTAAATGCCAAATTTTTAAATATTTTTTTTACCATCATAATTGTTATTACGTTAAAAATCTATTTACATAGTTACATATGGTGATATAGTTTACAGATCTTATGTTTTTCCAAAATAATAATTTAACATTTAAAGACAATAAAATAAAATGCATATATATATATATATATATATATATATATATATATATATATTTATATATATATATATATATATATATATATATATATATATATATATATATATATATATATATATATATATATATATATATATATATATATATATATATATATATATATCCTAATATATAAAAGGCTGTGTGCGCTCTTCTCTCTCTCTGTCTGTCCGCAAAATATTTTCGCCGGACATCACGTCAGAATCGGCAGCGATATATGGAGAACTTTATACGGACTTTTGTTGAAAATAATATGTTAGATGTTTTAAATGTATAACCACAATTTTATTTAAAGAAGAAAAATAAAAAATAAAGGCGTATTCGAATGTAAAGAAACAGTATTATTTATGCAACCGGAAAAGCATAATTAGATGTGAAAAAGAACGCATAATTCTGTGACGTCACTATTGCTTATACATTAACTAATGACGTCATCTGCCGTGTTTAGAATAAAAAGAAATGAACTATTTCATTCAAATTTGATTTAGATCTACGTACACTATGAAATGTATACAATACAATTTTTCCGGCCTAAACTCATAAAATTTATTTTATTTATTTGGATTCTAGATCTAGATATTCTAGATTCATCTATTCAAATAATACATTTCTATACTAAAGTATTTCAGGCCTTAATTACTTTATTGAAATCTTTGTTTATCTATGCAATTTGCTAATCTCTATAATATATAAAGCAAAGTTGTCGGGTGCCCGACAGGGCACTTCCCGGCGCCGCAGGCGCTTCAAATTTGGCAGGATCTTGCCTTGGGGCGACAGAACACGGGGGCCGGTTGGCCGAAAAGTCTACGATGATGGGGTTAAAACTGACCTCGACTGACCGGCGCCTTATATGAGCTATAAATCGAAAAAAAATGTCCACGGAGGAGCCTCTTCATAACTCCTGAGGTCGTAGACCGACCCTCGGGCGAATTAATTAAGCATTCAAATTCTCAATGTTTTCGAAAGCCTAAGCAAAGCTGGGCAGCATGCCTAGTATATATATATATATATATATATATATATATATATATATATATATATATATATATATATATATATATATATATATATATATATATATATATATATATATATATATATATATATATAACTTAAGAAATTATTAATAAAAGTTATCAACATGTAGGCATAGAAGAGAAATTTAAGAAACATGCTATCAAGTATGAAAAGTATGCACTGCGTAGATCTATATTCTATTTACGTTCTGTGTAAATTAACAAAAATTACCAACATATAGTACGTACAGTGGAAAATTTAAAAAAAAACATAAAATATAATGTAAGAAAATGATACACTGCCTATGTGACATTCACGTTCTGTGTAAAAGTAAAGTTTCCCTTTCAAACCTGACAGTCTATGGGGCAAGTGAAGTAGAGTTCACTTGTTTCTGTGACCTCGGCATATGAAGAGATAGTGTGGTCAGCACTATGCCCAGCCGACTTTACTTTCCCTAACGTGAGTTAGGTACCTATCAGAGTTGGGTGGACTCAGGGACGGTCTACTGACTTTAACCCGGATACGAACACGAGACTTACGGGTTAGCAGTCCAGCTCTCTACCGCTAGACCACTCCGTACGTTCTGTGTAGACCATTTTTAAAATCCTTCCATCGTGTGTAAATATCTGGCGTGATGTAAAACAAGGGGTCAGTGGCCGAGTTGAGGGGGACGACAAACATGATCAACCAACCATGCGTGTCGGGCGTAAACACGTGACCTAAACCGGACATTAGACCGACGATACAAACAGGCAGCCAGCAGAGAATGTTGGACACGGCGACCAGCAAAACGTGTTTGGTTAATTTTATTTCAGATACTGAAATATCGAGATTTGAATGAGACGGGAATAGAATTAATTTGGCGAAGAATATAAAACCAGTTAGGATAAGAGTTGTGAAGATGCATCGAGGTATAATGTACGCGGAGAAAGCAAATACCCATCCTGTGTGATGGTTTACGTGAGGAGACAGGTCGAAACACATGGCGTTTAAAGAAAAGATTTGCCATTCTGGGTTCAGCAAGGGCAGCAAAGACATGCCAATCCCGAGCACCCATACACTAACAACACAGGCAGCCAGGACACATTTTGGAGTTGTGTTTTTGTCATGTCTTCTGTAGAATATGGCGCATCGATCAACGACCAAAAGACACAAAAACAGGGCCGAGGTCTGATAAGAGAGCGTGACCAAAAAACCTGCAGCGTGACACAGATAACTGTCACGCCATTGTGTGTCGTACCATAGATAAGTGTCATGATAGTAAACGTCCACTCCTGCTATCAAAATTAAATAAACGCCCATTACCAAATCTGATAGACATAAATTCAATGGCAAGCATGCATTGCCCTCTTTCATATAAGTTTTCTTATATATCAGTTTCACAACAACCAGAACATTACCTATGCTTTCTATGAGGGCAACAAACCAAAGCAAACAACGTTTAGCAACGTCACCAAGCAGGTGATTACACGAAGACACATAGTCAACAGGTGCCAAACAATTGTCTACGGGAATACCCGGTCCTCTAATATCTTCACAACAAAATTTAAAGTTATCCAGATATATCGCCGAGCTAACCGCTAGCCTTTTAAACATTTCAAAAGTTTTAAAATCAAAAGAAAGGTTGGTTTTTCTTAAATCCAATACAGCAATATCGTGTATCATATCGAATTTATATTCAAGTTCTTGTACATTAGTGTAGCTTACATTTAAATATTGTACCTGTGTGCGAAAAGTAAATGTCTTTATTGCGACAAAAGACAAATCAATGACTTCCATTTGATTGTGAGGGTCGAGAAACAAAGTCTCGATGAAGAAAAGTTTGACGTCCGTGCCTGACAAGTATAAAAAACGGAGATTTGATAGCGCAAAAAAAAAGATTATCATCTATAATAACCAGCTCTTGGGTTATTGTACTCAAACTTGCATTTACAAGGTATACACTTTTTAAACCGCTTAGAAGGGTGGTAAATAACGTAACCAGAGTTTTAAAAGTGAGACTGCAATTAGATAGATGAATCTCAAATAGTTTTATTATGTGAACATTGTTTGGGAAATGAAGTTGCGAGATATTGAGACCTGAGAGATCTAAAACTCGAGTAGCCGGGTCAAGCGATTCTAACGACGTTTTGTAATCTACGCGACTGGGGTCTGTTACGGCGGAGACCCCATTTCGACAGGTAAATCCTGAGGGGCATTTCTTAAAACAATTCAACTCGTCATCACCTGTAGGGCAATGTTTTTGCCCGTCACAAACATGAACAGGGTGTATGCTGACAGAGGAATCGCGACATTCAAAAATGTTCGATTCCGACCCTTTTAGATAAAAAACATCGTCTTCGTCTTCTTTGTGAGGGCAGTCCGCAACTCCGTCGTGTAACATGTAAAAAGGAATACAGAAAGATTCTCGGCATTTGAAGAGCCCATCGCTACAGGTGTAATTCGCGCAGTTGTCTAAATGTGAAAGGTCTGCGCATCCCATGGTTGTCTTACTGTATCGAGCTCTCAGGTAGACACACCGTGGTGCGTACCTCCGCGGAGAGTTCTTGTTCTCGTCCTGTACTTGAGACCCACTAACCTCGCCATGAGCATCCTCGTTTTCACACACAGATATTAACGTTTCGGGAAAAAATGAAAAGATACAATCATCACCTTTACAATTCACATCTTTACCCGAAGAATCAGTAATATTTAACAAAAAAGTTGTTGTTTTTCCATGAGGTTCTCCATCTCGGTCAAACCACTGAGAAGGCAAGCAGGTACCGCCTACAGAAGTAGTCTCCATACACTCATTACAGTCCTCCTCGTCTTTCTTGTTCGGGCAATGTGGGATCCCGTCGCATCTTTCAACTTCATGGTAACAGAAGTCACTAATGAGAATATCAGAGCAGGGGTAGTCCATGCCACAGATCTCCATACCGAAGCACATGTTTTCGTCCGCTCCGTTCGGGCAGTCTTCGTGTCCGTCGCAGACAAAGCTATACATCACAACCTTCTCATTCTCTTTACATTGGAAAAATCGATCGGATTGGTTTGAAACGGCATACACGTCTTTTATGGCTTTGTTCTGTACGACTGTAAAGGCTGTTTGTTCCCCTTCGTTGGTAAGTTGTCGCTTTTCCAGGTTCAATTCACACACGACGAGCCGTGTTATTTTATTATTGAAGTGGACGCTAACTCGAGATGCGTTGAAGATGCCATTGTCAGTAACGAAAGATTTATTGTAATAAAATTCCATTGCAGAGCACGGGGGACTTGTACGATTAAGGAACGCTTTACCAAAAGTAACAGGCCTCTGACTTTCCCAGTGTAGATACATTTGTCTCTTCATCGTCCTGACGTCACACTGTCCGATGTGGATAACGTATGGGCCGATGTGTGTATCTTGGAATCTTCGCGTTACATTAGTGATTATCAATTGTGTTACGTAATCGTACTCCTCTGCCGTTTCCATGGCGACCAAACGAGATTTCAGAGTGGAGCATTTGGCGGCTGCGTCGTCATGGCTGACCTTAGATTCAGTCAGCTCGAGTTTGTAGCATGAGATTAGAGCAGGATTTACAAAGCTCGAGAACTTGAACCACCCAGCGCTGCAGTGACCGCAGAGAACCATCTGGAGATGTTGGTTGTCAACCAAATCGTCCTCGGTAAGAGATACAAAATAGAAGCCGTTCTCGGCAGCTTCTCTCTCTATGTGTCGGAATCCGTAGAGTTGTATAATAAACGTCTTAATGTCCGATGAATGCTTCACTGTTTCCATGCTGTTTTTACTCTTGGCAAACATACAAAATTCACAAAGAATTATAATATATGTAGACGTGTTACTCACCGTAAACATGTTGTGTTTGATATATTTTATTGAATGATGTTGAATGGACTCAACCAATTGTAAATTCCTACGGTTCACTATTGTCAGTGTGTCTAATTCGTCATGGAGTTGCGCCAAGCTACTGTAATCATTTAAGCCAATCAATGTTTTAGAGGCGCCGCCTTTCTCAGAGAGAAACAAAGCAAACCTAGCTGTTGTAGAATTCTCCCGTGGGTAAAACAAATCTAAAATGGAGATAAGCCTTGTCCTTTGTTGACTGTTAAAATAAGCTACATGTAGCAGGACATCGGTATTACGAGATCTGCAGTTCTCCGAAGTTAACGATTCAATGCTGACAACTGCTGGATGAAATAATTAAACAAAAAAATATATAAAAGTCGAAGAACATTAAGTTGGGACCTCTAAAATATTTTTCCCTTTATAATTTGTTTTCTATTAGTTTTTATTATAATTAAAAAAATATAAAAAAACATTTCAAATAGCAAGCTTTTAAATGCACTGATTATAAGATAAAAAAAACTAATTTGCTTTCTTTCGAAAGAGCTTGGGTCTCTCGTGAGATCTTTTACATATTTTTTTTTATTTTCTACTTCTTAGTAATTCATAATTTATGAATTCGACATTACTAATGTTGCGACTAAAAATATTTGCTGTAAAACATTATTTTTAGTTCTTGTAAGACGATTACTCCCCCCTCCCCCGTGATAGTCCACGACATAAAACACATCAAGAATATCCTGTTACCTCCTCTTAGTTTCAAATTGTTAAAAGGTTTAAAATCTTTATTATCTGCCCGTAATGGCCTTCGCTAAATCGACCGGCTCCACAACTTTAAACTTTCGATTGAACAACAGCTCACCAGACTGTTAGGGTGATCGCGTCTATGTATTTATCCTACTTCTGTTATTGAATATAGTTTCTATCGAGGGATTCAATTTTGTTATCTCCACTTAGTTTCGAAACCGTTTACTGTTTTAATGACTAATTAAACAACTAATCAAATTAAGAAATAGATAGACTTGTAGTGTCCTCGAAGTAGAACGTATCTGGTAAGTTTGAACGAAATCGCTGCATTTGAAGTAAGTCAAAATTGAGTTTAAAAAGTTGCCACAACTCCACAAACTACAAACAAACAAACAAAGAAACAAACAGACGTTGGGAACTAAATAAAAGCATGTAAAAACACAATGTTTTATAACGGAAATCCATGTGCTCATCATTTACTGTGCATGGTCTTTTTAAACGCAGCTATTTTTTTGAAAACTGAAGGGAGGGTGTAAAGGATGGGGTTCAGCCCAGAGTTGAGGGGGAGCACAAAGATGACCAGCCACCCCAGTGTGTCCGGGCTGAATGCCTGACCAGCGGCGGACATTACGGCTACCACACACACAGGGAGCCAGGAGAGAATGCTAAACACAGCCACCAAAGCCAAATTTTTGGCCACGGTGATTTCCCTTTTACGTTGGTACGAAGAATTAATTATCGAGCTTGATGGCATGGAAATAGCTTTGAATATTTGTATTTGTCCTACGCTTATCAAAAACACCACAACAAAATTCAGTACTATGAAAATAACGAACGAAAACAACCAACCAGAATTCTCTTTTAAATTGACAGGCAGACCGAAGCATATTGCGTTGGATGAGTAAATATGCCAATCAGGATTTACAACTGGAGCCATTGCCAGACTAATCCCAACCAACCAAACCAGACCGATGAGCATGACAGAATGTAATAGTGAAATGTTCTTTTTTTCAAGTGGGTTCTTAAAAATTAAATAGCGATCTATCGTAATAAGTAATACAAACATCGTTGAGGACTCAAGTGACAGACTAGCCAAGAACCCGGCAGCTTTACACAGAGAGCTACCACGCCAAAGGGAGTCGTACATGACGTAGTTATCACGGAAGTAGACATCTGCTCCAGCTAAAAGAAGTAAATACACGCTCATGACCAAATCAGAAACACAAAGGCTAGTCACGAACAATATGTTAGCCTGTTTCAGTTTTTCTCTCTCGTATTTTAACCTGAAGGCTACAGAAGAAATATTCCCAAAGAATCCAGTAAAGGCAACTACCCAAAGCATTGAACGTTTCAGTAAATCTCCAATTAAATCGTTGCAGGAAGAAACTGCGTCTTTTGGAGCGAAACATTTGTGAGATGGGATGCCATACCCGTTAAATTTATCGCAACATATGTTAAATTCATCCGCAAATATAGCTGCACTAATCTTAAATTTTCGTAATGAGACAGATGTTTTGACATCAAAGGAAAGTTTAGTTTTCCTAAGATCAAGGTATTCCACCACAACGTCGTTATCAAACAAATTAAGAGAGTCGATACTGGTATAGCTTAAGTTTAAATAGATAAATCTTCCAACACGACGATCTGCAAGTTTCAAAGATGTTAGTGGTGTCGATGAAATATCGAGGGTATACAAGTTAGGCCAAATTTCCTCTGGAATGTGAAGTTTTACAGTAGCAGTGAATGATACATTTAATGCTCGCAAATTCTGAAATAAAGGGAAAAAATCTTCAAACATTTCTAAACGTATGCTGTTGTAACTGATATCAAGATGATACACGCTGTAAAAGCTACTGCCTAGAGATAGAAAAATTAGATGCGCGTTTTCCTCGTTCAGATTACAATTAGACATATGAAGCTCCAATAATTGATTAAATGTCACGTGGTATGGTACATAGACTGTCGATAGGTCAATGCCCGATAGATGTAAGACTTTGGTGTCGATGTCCAGTGTTTCAAACAAATATCTCTCATCCACTTGGCTGTAATTAGTGACAGCGGTGACTCCGCCTTTAAAGGTAAACCCCATTGGACATTGGCGGTTGGTTTTTTCTGTGAAGGGTTTTTTATTTTTAATACACTCGCTTATTAATCTCGAATAGAATGTGACAGCTTTAGACAAGAAACATTGTTCATCATCTCCATACGGACAGTCGACACTGCCATCGTTTACCATGTTCTTTGGTATACAATAAGAAGAACGGCATTTAAAGAAATCTTTGCTGCACACAAAATCTTCACAGCCTTCCAAATGAGACGAATCCGAACAGCCGATATGCTTGCCGTCGCTTCTTTGTTTCAGGTGTATGCAATTTGCAGCCCATGTGATAGAGCCAGCATTCGTTTTTGAAGTTTGATCGAATCTATGGAAATGCGAATCAACGTGTTCATTGCAGTTCTGTAGAGATTTTGTTCGATCAACGGTTGAGGAACATTTCGTTTTTGTACAATCTGTGAATTCTTGTTTTAAAATCTTGGTCATGTCGCATGAGTGTGTCGAATTTTGGAACCAGCTGCTAGGCAAACAGCTGCCATCCGAGCAAGATGTCTCCGTACATCCGCTACAATTTTCCTCATCGCTATTGTTCGGGCAATCCGGGAAGCCATCACACACGTGAAGTTTGTCGATGCACACTCCGCTGTTGAAATGGTCGCAACGGAAACCACTGACACGGTGAGTCGGGGTAGATTTTGGGCAAATCTTTTCATCACTACCATCAGAGCACTGTTTTATTCCGTCACACACCAGCCCATAACTAACTGTTTCTAAATTTTCTTTTTTGTTGCAATAAAACGTGTTATGGCTATCATTTTCATAATTATATTTTTCATCTGGATTGATTAATAAAGTCTCTACATATTGCGTGCTTTCCTGTTCATTTTGAATGGGTTCATAGAGTCCAGTAAATGCATCGTACTCGCATACAACTACTGATGCAGCTCTTGTAGTTTTAGTTTCTGAAACCCAAGTTACATTCAAAGATGCGGTCGATACATTTAAATTTATTTTCCATGCAATACACGACAATGGCAGAAAATTATTATTGTCTCTAGGATAATGAAAGAAAACCGATTTCTCATAGTCGTTTTCATATTTGTTTACGTTTTTGTTTATTTTTTCACGAACTTTTTCGCATAATCCAACATACAACATGAAGAATGTCGCATTCCATTGATGGGCGTAACTTAAAAGATATGTTGACAATTTAGTTTTAAGAAATTCATATTCTTCTTCCGTTTCTACGGAAACTACAGCTGCATTTAACTGTACACACTGACTCATACTTTCGTCGTAGTTAACCATAGGTCTGGCCGTCTGGATCTTATAACAGGAGTGTATAAAACCTATCCTTTCACTTTTAAAGTAAAACCAGCCTCGCGCACATTGATTACACAGAAACAATGATAGTAAATTGAAATTCTTCGTGTCATCGTTTTCAAATAGATAGACCAAATTCTCGTCAAATGATGTTCTCTCTTTTGAGTTCAATATAAAAAAAATATACGCATTTTTTGTTTTGAAGTAATTTTGATGTTCTAACAGGTCACTTCCAATCCAAAAAAACATGATGACTTTTATCGTTGCATTGTGATTATGTTCCTTTGTTTGCACGTATTTAAGCAGGGCGCCTAGCACTAAATATTCATTTGGTAGGCTGGTGAAAGAAAAATCCTGTACCCTATCAATCTCGCTCGTCACGTCTGGAAGCTTTGAATATCCTGGAAACCCAACCAGTTCCTTCAAGGAACCATTTCATGACCCGTGGGTAAGCAAAGCGAATTGGGACGTGATTTCTGTGTTTGACTCCGGTAAAAAATTGCTTACAATCCATTTAACTCTAGTTTTTTGCAAGGAGTTCCAGAAATTGACATAAATCACTACATCATAGCTTTTTGTTCGACAGCCCTCCAATGTGAAATCTCTGGGAACAGCGGCATCTAAAAAGATTTGCTAATTTTTAAAAGTATATAATCTATATTGGTTACACACACACACACACAGCCACAGCCACGTTAAATTGTTTTCTAAAACGTAGTTATTTAAATGTAAACAATGCCTGTGCTGCATTTCTTAGATCATATTTGTCGAAGCAGGGGTTTGTCTACGCTACCGCCCAGCACGCCACTAAGGCGTGGTGTATGAAAGTCTTGAGTACACGTTAATCACTCTCAGTAATACTGAGATAGAACACATTTCGGGGACCGTCCATGTGTCAGGGACGTAGCAGGGTGTTCTCGAGAGCCCCTAATTATACTACCGCACGTGCGTCGCGTACGTTGAAATATTTTGCCGGACGACTAATCTGGAAAAAGAAAATGCTAGATGGCAGAAAAAGTAGCAGTTGCCAAAATGAAATGTGAATATGCTTAACAACATAGAACTGTTAGGTTCAGCCCATTTTGTTAAACAGTTTATTTTAAGAAAATATTTTTTTTACCTTTACGTATTTGACGCATTATCTTTGTACGACAATTT
Organism: Physella acuta; assembly: GCF_028476545.2. Lineage (NCBI taxonomy): Eukaryota > Metazoa > Mollusca > Gastropoda > Physidae > Physella > Physella acuta. The sequence continues at coordinate 675,360 of NW_026731831.1, forward strand.
TTTTTACTTTATTGTTGAAATATGTTGAATTTGAGCAAATTTCAGCTTTTTTTAACAGTCTGGGATTTTAAAATAAAAAATATATTTTTTAAACCCTTTTCTTAAAAAGTATTTTATAGAAAGTTTCAGGCTGACATCACTCTACAAAATGCTTGCATTTTTGTGATTTTACCTCTAGTGGTTGCTGAGCCTTGGCATTTTGAAAATGATAAACAAAAATCCAATATGGCGGACGTAACCATGGCAACCAAAAATATTTTTTCTTTTTGGAAACCGTTTTTAAAAATCTAACTGAGCATACATTATATGGGTGAAGTTTCACTAGATTTGCTTGACTAATAACAAAAAAGTTTTTGTCCTGTAGCTCCTAGCCTTAAGCAGCGTATACGCGGCTTTGCGCGGTTTTAAGAATATATTATTTTGCGAATTAACTCTAACCACAAACAACCAAAACCAAAACACACAAAAACGCAAACATAGCACAAACACAAATACAAACACAAACGGACACACAAACACAAACAAAAACACAAACCCAACGACCAACGCGTCCGCTTCGCCCGGCTGCGCCCATGATCCCTGGGCGGTCGCCGAAATGTGTTCTTCCGCACTATCATTAGGCTTTCATACATAGTTAAAACAAAACTAATTTCACACAAGTCGCGTCATTACATTTATGGCATTGAGAAATTAAATAAAATTCAATGAAAACTTTAATTTATTTGCAATCAAAAGATGATAGTTTGGCAATGTTAAGAAACTGAGAGACGTCAATTTCCTTGCCCCTGAATACAAATTGTGTGTGTGTGTGTGCCCCCAGTGTGTGTGTGTGTGTGTGTGTGCCCCCAGTGTGTGTGTGCGTGCCCCTAGTGAGTGTATGACCAGTGTGTGTGTGTGTGTGTGCCCCCAGTGTGTGTGAGTGTGTGTGTACCCCAGTTAGTGTGTGTGTGTGTGTGTGCCCCCAGTGAGTGTGTGTGTGCCCTGTGTGTGTGTGTGTGTGTGTGTGCCCCCAGTGAGTGTATGACCATAGATTATTTTATTATGACCATAGTCCCAGACTTTAACATTGGAAACGTGACCGCCCCGGATGGATTTACAGGGACGTGTTGAATACTTACAGGATCCAGCAAAGTACAGCAGACAGAGATACAGCAACATTTTGTAGGCGGGTGAGACGACTCTAAATCCGTATCGGCGTCCGTCAATTGGAAAATAAATTTTGATTTTTTAAATCAAGAATAATAATATTGTTGAGAGATATTTTAAACAAAAATCAAAACTCCAATCAGAATTAAAAGCAATTATATAGCTGATGTATACGAGTAAAATTATTAAGGCGAGCATAGAGGATTAATTTAAAATGTTAACATATTGAATCAAAACACGGATATAAACACAAGAGTGAGCAGCTTCTCTGTATATAACTTGCTTTAGGGTGGGAGGGGCTTGGAGTGGGAGGGGCTCCATAATGTTATGGTTTGTCATGTAACATTCTTTGTTAGAATCTCTATAAATGGTTGGTTGGCGTGGTTTAGAGTACTATGTTTTCGTCTCAAATGTAACATGACAGACAGTTTGTCAGATAGCCAATGATGGGCAAAGCATGCAAGGCATAGGTCGTTAAAATACATTTCGTTGTATTTTATTGCTACTTCTAGTAGAGTTAATCTGTTTTAGAGACCTCGGCATTTGAAGGGATAGGGTTTTCAGCATTATGCCCAGCCATTTTTGTTTTTTACCTGAGTTAGGTACCCATCAGAGCTGGGTGGATTCAGGGGCATTCTACTGACTTGAATCCGGATTCGAACTCGAGACTTTTGCTATAGAAGTCTAGCTAGATCACGCTGTAATCCACCGTCTAACATATTGAACATGAATTTCTAACAGTCCTACGAGAGATTTATTCAACTGTTAATTTTACCTGGGACGGCGTGGTGGGAAGGTAGAGCGTACTACTGCTAACCCGATCGCGTCGAGTTCGATCCCTGTTCTGCATTCATAGGACTTCCCCGAGTACCGGACTTACCTTAGTAAAAGTAAAGGCACTCAGCAATACCGCTGATCACATGAACAGGTGAACTCTACATCATCTGCCCATGGACCGCTAGGATCGAAAGGATAACATTAATATTGCTGAGACAAATTAAACAATTGATTTCGCTTGTTGCGCTTTCTCCCTATTAGGGAATGGTATGGTAATCGATATGCTGGTAATACTCTTGTTTTAGAGAGGGTTATGGGGGGAGGGGGTTACTGACCATAATATACATGATGATTGGGGGTAACCTATACGGGTCGCTAATGCCCTCTTAAAGTATTTCCTCCTACATAATTAAGTATTACTAGTCAAACCTGTTATACGCTTATAGGTCGTTGACTTCGATTTCAGCTAGTTTTTCGTTTTGGATTATATCCTCTTAAGTTGTGAATAACGGAATACGATACCTTTCACTACACTGTGTGATGTTGATTTTAGCATTTTAAATGAGAAAGATGTTGAGATGTTTTTGTGTTCAGAACCCATCAGACAGGCCACAAAATGGACTGTCAACCCGTGATTGATCGCGCGGTAAACTCAATAAAAATTTAAGTACTCCGGAGTTACCAAACTGTCATTTCAACGTCCGGGTTGTCATAGTGGCAATTAGGTCAACTTTTTAACTAAACACGGAAGAAACCTAACACCGTGATTTGTAAAAACTTTAAAAAACAAATTTAGTTAACAATGTTAGTAAGCCAGCCTGACTGCCAGCCTGCCTGTCTATCGTCGGTCGTTCGTTCTTTCGTTCGCTCGTTCGTTCGTAAGGTTGTTCGTTCGCTCGCTCGTTCGTTCGTTCCTTCGTTCGTCCGTCCGTAAGGTCGTTCGTTCGATCGATCGTTCAGTCCGTCCGTCCGTCCGTCCGTCCGTCCGTCCGTCCGTCCGTCCGTCTGTCTGTCTGTCTGTCTGTCTGTCTGTCTGTCTGTCGGTCTGTCGGTCTGTAGGCTCTATCAATAATAAAAGGGGAGCTGACAAGATTGAATACTAGCAGGCCGTTGATTGTGAACTGTTTATCAGTCTGCTTGTCCAAGAGCGTCCATCACGATGTAAGAAGGGCCAGATAACTGTCGTCCAGTAGTGGGGAGCCTAAACCTAAACAAAGCTCTTTCACCTTGTTCGGCTTAGCTGTTGTCTTACGTGAGAAGCTCTGTTGTCTTTTTTTTTCATAACAACACTTGGTCAGGTTACTGCGCAGTCTAGAAATTCTTTCAACTCTATAGCTGAAAGTTGGGTAACTTTGACACTTCAGTTTTCCTTCATTAGCAAACTGACTTCTAGTTTACTACGTAGCACAAAGAAAAATCACTTTCAGTTTTAGTTTCGTAAGTCCAAAATAAAGGCAATACGAGCTAGGGTATGAATAAAATATTTTTCTTCTTTGAAACATGAAAGTTCAATGCCCGTAAAAAAATGCCCCTTGTACGTCAGTCACCGAGTTAGTTGTGGTTGACAGGAATAGTAATGCAAACAGGGTGTGTCGCTTAAACTTTTGAATGACACAAAAAAACCAGCTTTATAGTCGTCACTTGATAACGAGTAGGCCTATCGGGGTATTTACAACTTTTACTGTTAAAAGTATATATTTTCTATATAAATTCCATTTCGGGGGGTGCTAGACTTTCTTCGGGGCGGGGGGGGGGGGGGGGTGGGGGGGGGGGGCGAAGAGATGCCTGGAAGAAACTTTGTTACCATAACTCCACATATTATCTCTACTACTCTTGTAATCGTGCAAAAAAATTGAAATCAAGATTATAGAAAATTCTTAATCTTTACACTTACATTAATATTTTCCTAAAGAACTAATATATTTCTATTTTTTTAATTTAGGGACAGCAAATTTCTCACGATTGTCGTGGTCAATTAAAAGCGGATGAGGTCATTCAACAGTAGTGATGGTTAAATGACAGTCATCAAAGATGAAACAATATATTTTAAAGGAGTGTTTTATTAGTCTTTTCCCGAAGAACAATCATGCATTCAGTTTTTTTTTCAAAAAGTCAAGTAGTAGAGTCAGCAATGTCAAAAGTCAAGTTATAAAATCGGTGATGTGAATTACCTTAGCTCGATTAAATATTTCATTCTTCTCAGTATAATGTTCTTTTATATCGTAATAAACATTGACACCAAAGTGAACTTTTTCAACACTGAACGCTTAATTTAAATAAACCGGGAGTGATCTCCCCTAAACTTTCTCTAATATTCTAACATAACTTGGAATATAGACATGATTTCTAATTACTTAAACTTTTAAAAATAGAATAGAATCTCATAAAAAAAAGAATTGCGCACCAAGCGAACGCCAAAACAAAATGTGCAAAATAGTGCGCAGTATTATTAGTACTTTATAAATTTACATGCGTTTTTTTAGAAATCGGAAAACGCGTAAATTAGTACTTCCGTTCAACGGAAATTACTCAAAATTTGACAAAAGGTAGAAAATGAGATCTTTTACTTACATGTGAAATTTCATTTATCTATCCTTAATAGTACTCAAGTTATAGGCTTTTGAAAAATTCAAAGTAGAAAAAGTACCACTTCCGGTTATCGGAAATCGCTCAAAAGTTGATACGGATCTACGATTTTGATAAAATACTTATATATGAAATTTCATCAACCTAGCTGTAACGGTACTCAAGTTATCGTGTTTACACACAGACAGACAGACAGACACACACACACACACACACACACAGACACACAGACATACGGACAGAATTGCAAAGCCCAGTTTTTCAGACTGGATTACGCATAAAACCTCTTAATATTGATAAATCTGGATTGATAATTTTTGCCCGATTAAAATAAGTCCTCTATACTTCGGATGTGATGAAGGACTGAGGAGTAATACGGTGAAAATTGTTAAAATTTCAAGTGATTTTTGTGCACGATTACAATACTTTCTCTATACTTTGTAACGGTACTCAAGTTATCGTGTTTACAAACAGACAGACACACACACACACACAGACATATGGACAAGATTGCACAATTATGTTTTTCCTTATTAGTGAGGTGTAAAACGTCGAGATGTGTAAAAAATCTAGATTTTTTTTATTTATTTTTTTTTTGCACGATTACAAGACTTTCTCCATACTTCGTTTACTAGAAAGTAAAAATCACAACAAGCAAATTAATGTTGTAGTTGTATATATTTGTGATACGTAACGGTTGAGATATTGTCTTAAAATATTTTTTTAAATTGTTGTCAGAAACCGATTTAGTTTCCTGTGTAAAATCTTTGTAAAAAAAAAAGCAAAAACAAAATATTTTTTCTTAAGTCGTTTCTTGTTTAGCTTAACTGATACAATCTAAATACTACTAAAACTCAAGTTTGTTTACATCAGGGGTTCCCAACCTTTTTTACCTCTAGAGCACATTCTAAAATATCGGTAGGGTGGCGGGCACCACCTATTTTAAATCCACAAGCTCCTTCCAGAGGCGTAGCGACCCTTCCCAGCGCCCGGGGACAAAACTTTCTATTTGCACCCCCCCCCCCCTTTAAACTTTCGATTTGCACCCCCGTCCCGTCCCCCCCTCTCAAACTTTCAATTTCCATCCCCGTTAACCTTTCAATAATGTTTATGAAAAAAATTCTGTCTCTGCCGAATAGTGAGAGGCGGGCACATACGAATCGTTCGTCGGGCGCCATGGCGCCCGCGGGCATAGGGTTGGGAACCCCTGGTTTACATGTTTGAATATATATATATATATATATATATATATATATATATATATATATATATATATATATATATATATATATACATGTTTGAATATATACTTGTTTGTTTGTCTGATTGGTTACTGGAGAGAATCTGCGCTATGTGGAGAGCTGTAAAATAGTATATAGGTAGAGAACAAATTTTGTTTTCAGACAGACTGTTAATCACAAATTTATTTAAAAACGTTAATTAATTTATTGATTTATTCATTGGTAGATTAACCACAATAATTTTAAAAGTTTAGAAAAACGACTTTACTTTGACGTCACATGATTTGTTTACTTTTTAGTACAATAAACGGCTGCTCCAATACAAGATTTCGTATCTTATTCAGATCTTTAACGTGTTATAAACCTAACTTTCTGTCGTCTATAACTTTAAAAATACTTCCGTTTGCTGTTTTTATTACGTTCCAACACTTCTATCAATTTTCAACTCTTTTTCATTTAGTTTTACAATAGATTTCTCTAACTCTACATTCTGCCCAAGAAAGTTATTTATAGATCTAAATTATTTATAGATCTAAATATCAGGTGGCGAAGAAAGTTATTTATAGATCTAGATCTAGAATCTAGGTCAAACCAAAATTAATTAGTTAAAAATACAATCCATTTTATAATCATAATACATGTTTGAGTTTCTTTATTAAACTACTTTAGTCCTTAAATACTTGATATAAATCTTTGTGATGTATCTATCTAGATCTAGAATAGGTCTAATCTAGATCTAGCAAGAGTTACGCAAAAAACTAGACTTAAGCAAACCATTTGTAGAATCTAGATAATTCTATCTAGATCTAGATAATAATGAGTTCTATTCTAAACTATTTCAGGCCTTCATTATTTTATATAAATCTTAATAATCTAGATAAATTTTAATTTGAATTTACTAGCCTTAGATCTAGATCTAGACTAGACTACCCGTCATCCGTTGGATAACTGTGGGTTTCGGTGGTCATCCATAAAAAAACATCACGTCTGTCACTTATCGTCACAAAAAACCAGACCCGACATTCAAAAAGATGTTTTTTTATCTTTTAAAAACACCGAAAACACCGATTTCGGACTATCCCTTCATATACTGACGTCACATGTGACCTGCTCATCTCTATTTCACCTGCCCTTTGTCCAGCCAAGTCTCAGACAAAATGTTTTTTATCTTTCAAAAAAAACGATTCCAGCCGAGCATGTCTCTGACCACACTATCCCTTCATATGCTTAGGACAAAGAAACAGATTAACTCTACTTCACCAGCCTTGTATCCCGCCAAGTTCAGATAGTCAAATTTATCATTCACATCTAACAAAAAAAATTGAAAAAAAAGTTTAACATTCACGTGATATGTCTAGAACCCATGCCACTTGCATGAAAGCTTATTACACTAACAACCTAGCTGGTGTTTTTTTTTTTTTGTGGTAAAATTTAATACTATAAGTCTCCTTATGCAACTATCTATCTATATATTACTAAAACTCAAGTTTATTTACATGTTTGAATATTTATTTGTTTGTTTGTCTGATTGACTACTGTAGTAATAAAAAATAGCTACAATATTCAACAATGAAAGAGGAGATAACTAGATTAAATGCTAGAGATTTGGTCACTATCATTAAGGGTTATTCCAACGCCAGCCCTTATTACCATACATGGCTGAGATAAATGTGCATTTCCTTGTATTTTAATGTAATATATATATATAAATGAATTAGAATAACAGAGTATTAGACAAAGGTGTTTCTTGAAAAAAAAATCTAAGTAAATAGAACATTAGATTAAAAACTTCAAACAATGAGTGTTGGTAATTTTATTTTTTTCTCTAACGCCAGTATCAGAAAATACTTTCACGTGTACCTTTGAAGAAAATCTCAACTTTAGGCGCAACAGATGGTGATCATTTCTGTTCCTTGCAGTCTGCTCCGTCTGCTGTCAGGTTTATTGGCTTCGCTGCCGTCTTGCAGCAACGGAGTTTTTCCAGACAGCGCAAGTCGCTACAGTTGCCACGGTACAGTCCGACCACATAGCTGCCACTGTTACACTTACAACAGCCCCAAGCACTGAAACATTGCGTGATGTCGTGATCGTAACAGTCCCCATATCCCGTGGGATGGTTGAGAGATCTGCGACATAGAGCCTCTTCGATGTTCCCCAGAGTGGACGGCGGTTTCGTTCTGTAAAGACCCGAAAGAAAATATCCAACCGGACATGCTGACCAGGTGTTATCACGGTCCATAGATTCCGACCAGTTCGCATGAAAGAAGTCCGCGCCTTTCCATATTTCCGGCAGTGAGCAGCAGACGGCATGTTCTAGTCTACCAAGACGCTCGTCTGACAAATCTAGATGATTCCGGCAGAAACCATTGATGACGTCAGTCGTGTTGTCACAATAGGACCAACCTTGAAAATCAAAACTAGGTGACCAAACAACTTTATGGCAATCACAGAAGACCCCAACAACAAGGGACATCAAGACGAGTGCTTTGACTTCAATTCGGCTCCACATTTCTGAAATATACAATTTAATTATCAGAATTTAATTCGTTATCAAAATAAAATTTAATTAGCAAGCGTCTAAACACTTTATAAACATAGGTGGTGTGCATATAAGCATTTTTTTTAAATTATCTGAAACCAAAACAGTTGATATATTATTTACAAACCATAAAATAATAATTAATATAATAATATAATTTATATTATATTATATAATTCTACTTCCAAATAAATTGTACATTTATTTTTTTGTCTAACACCTCGATATCTCTTTTTCGGATTCTCATCCCCCCAAAGCTTGTCAAGCTTATTAACATGTAGCATACTGTTAGTATAATTTAGTTTTAAATAAATAATGAATACGTTGTATGTATTACTTCCGACATGTAAGAATACCAAATAAGTCCGTTTTTTATTAGCTGTTTTCTGTTTGGCTAAGTGTATTGTTGTGTTATACATCTGTTATTTGAGTATTGCTGCAACTTTATGCCCGTATAAGACAAATATGCAGATAAAAATGATCTGTTCATTCAATTATCAAATCACATAGGATTATCTCTGTCATCCTGATTATTAATGAAGCTTACAATGAGATTATATATTGTTAAACCCCATTGAAATGACAGCGCTTCTATGATCCCCAATCTGGCACAGAACGGGTTCATGTGCTAGTAGCCTAGTATTTTAATCCTCCTTTATTTAGTATCATTGTTACTACTTTTTGTTGCTGTTGAAACTGTAGGAATTACACTGTAGATTGTAGATGATTGATAGTGATTTAAATATATTCTTGGACGAAAATCTTTGAAATTGCACACAAAAATTGTGCAAAATATTATGTTGTTATGCGTGAAGATTTGCACAGTAGGCTTGAAAAGTCTAAGTAATTATGCTAATTTCTTTTTAAATTTTTAAAAATATGGCAGGCGATAAAATTATAGTTACATTTTATAAACTTAAAGCTGTTTAAGAACCATCGATTACACTCATTTTTATGCCCTCTCTTTGAATTTAACCGGAATGGCCAGGGAAAGTAAAACAATGCAAGTCCCAATAACTGTTTTCCAATAAAGTTCAATGGTGTATAGCCTAGTATTGTATTTTACTACTTATATTAAATAATGTAACGTCCACTATCACCACAACACCCTGACTCTACTAATCCAAATTAAAAATAAAAGTGTTTACCAAATAACTATTATATTAAGATTAATTATATGTTTGATTATTTCTAGTCTTAATAAAACCGGAAGTCATTTTGTACTTATTACAACAATGTTAGGAAATATTCAACTTTTGTTTAAAAAATATGCTCTCTGGCTACAAAAATTTGGAACTAGCTTTTCGAGCCTATTGTCCAATGCACATTTTGAAATAATGCTAGTTTGTTGAAAAGTATGTTAAAATAATAGTAAGTCGTACACAAGGAAAACACAACTATAGTAATGCCCTTTTCTTCAAACCATTTTGAACTTGTATGTTTAATTTCTACTACGTTGACTGCACATTATTACCGAATATGTTTTAAAATAATTTTACTATCGAGTGTTACGATACGTCGTTTTTGCGTCGTCTGTGCTTTAAAACTTTATTTTTCCTTTTCCCCAATGTTCAGTGGAATTATAAATACCATGTTAATGTCCTATGTACTATAGAAAAGTCCCTTCAAGACCAGTCGATCAAGGTCAAGAGACCTTGAGAGTTACAAAATCATAACAACAACTGACTACAGTCCGAAGCAAATGGATCCCAAAATATTAAGTAAGCTCAAGGTTAGAAACCTGGGGCACAAAATCATACAAAAACATACTAGAGTCCTTCATAAATAAATGTCTACTAAGAATCTCAGAGATTCAGTAAGATCCAGGTTAAGAAGTTAATCTGACTTTGGCATTTGAAGTTGTAGAATGTTCAGTGCAAGATGTTAACAACTGATACTTTTCCGTAACTAAAAAGCTTTCTCTACTGCGTTTAGTAAGTCCGGTCAAAAAAATTTTAAAAGTGCATTAAAAGTTGAAATATTGTGTGGGTCCTTTTAATGTGTAATATTAATATGTATTATTTTAATTTCATTTTGAAAAATAACTGAAAAAAAACCACTATTTTAAATCAGTGCAAAAATAAATATCAAATGACAAATGGGCAAACCTTTTACACACAAAACAATAACTACCTGTTGTTGTTTTTTTTTTTTAAAGAATCAAGCATAGTGTCAGTCTTTGGAAAAAGGGATATATAGATGTGGTCAGTTCTATACACAGAAACAAAAGTAGACCACACAAGTGTGAACATCACTCGCAATATGTGTCCGATGTCTTCTATGATTTACAATATTAAAAAATTAACCTAAAACAAGAACTACAAATAAATAAATAATGACAGAAGAAAAATACATACTTCACATAACTAGACAAAACAGAAGGAAATACATACTTTAGTTCTTGCTCTTATGTCATCGTAACAATGCAAGAGGGGGACTTGAGCTTATATACCTGAAGTTAAAATCGATGAGCTATCTGGGTCTGACTGAGCGTTGTAGAGGGCTATTTGTAAACATTTCCATGACTCCTCCTCCCACTGATTCACAACTTTTGTAGCAACATTTTTTTTTTCTTTGTGAAAATTTTGATGGTGTTCTCTCGTTTCTGTCCGCGTAAATTAAAGGTCGATTCCTAAAGATCAAAGTATCCAATACATATTATAACGACCCATGCTTTTCTTTATAGTTATTTAAATAGTAGATTATTATAATATATTTAAAGAAAGACATTTATTTTCTCCTTTTTAGTGCATTATTACATCCAATACACAATATAACGACCCATGCTTTTCTTTATAGTTATTTAAATAGTAGTGTATCATTATATATTTAAAGAAAATCATTTATGATGTTCTCCTTTTTACTAAAAAAGAGGACATCATAAATTTGAGTGCATTATTACATAAAAATATGTAAATGGAAAGTTGCTTCTGCATTTTTACTTTCTAGTTGTATTTGCAACGATTTTCTGGTTTAATAAATGTCGGTGGGAAAGCGTTGTTGGAGGAGATTGTAAGGGGGAGGGGGGTTGACGCGCAACTGCTATCCCGAAAGACTTCATTTCGTTTCCTGTGATATGTTGTCGGTATTTTAGAAACCGAAAATAGAAAACGGTACCGCTTCCTGAATTTGAAGAGCACTCAAATTTTGAGTTTTCCAAATATCTCATACTTTTTCAAACTTATATTTGAAATTTCATCTATTTCATCTACTGAAACAGTAGGCAACGCAAGTTAGTGTGTACCAAATGAAGAAAATTAAAATACATTTTCCGGTTACCGGAAATCGTTCAACAGTTGAATGAAACATTGGCATAGAATCTGAAACTCATATTTGAAATGTCGTCCACCTAACTCAAACGGTACTAAATTTATAGGCTTTTGAGAAACCGAAAATTACGTCAGTATCAATTACTGTTATCGGATATCGTTTAACGGCTGATTTTTAGAAATTTGATAGAACTATTAAATAGGATAGTTCATGAACCTAATTCAGTAATTGAAACGGAACTTAAGATATCGTGTTGACATACAGATGCACACTAACACACACAAGCAAACGGACAGGATTGCCACGTAACCCATACATCACACACCACCTTAGCTAGACAGTGCTTAAAATGTGTTTTGTGATACATCGTACAGGCTCTTAATAGTTAATCAATAGGAACAATACGAAACATTATAACGATATATCATATTTACACAACATCGCATAAAACCAAATGCAGGTTAGAGTTGAGTAAAAGGCTTAGATAAGGATTGGTTAATCCTTCAATCTGTATTATTCCTGTACAGTTAATTCATCGACTTACACACCTTTGTTACTGGAATTATGGGGTTTGTAACGTTATGCGGGTATATTATTATCACGTAACGTGTTTTATTTCATGGAAAAAACTAATCCTTGTACTTTTTTCATATAGTTATATCTATACTATACATTTTTGAAACTGTCGTATGTTGTTTGTTTACAACACCCCCCTCCCACCTTCCACCTGTATATTTATATGCTGTAACTGTAAGTTCTTATTAAATTCTTTGCGTCTCTCAGAACATTAGGTTTCGCCTCCCTACGTGGAAAACATCCGCTCTATAATAACAAGTGCTATACACGTTGTGCTGTTAATTATATTTTGTAGCAAAAAATTAGGTCTAGCATTTAAAAGCTTTTACTGTAAAAAGAACAAGAACAAATAAAAATATATATGTTTATATATATATATATATATATATATATATATATATATATATATATATATATATATATATATATATATATATATATATATATATATATATATATATATATATTGCAGTTTTTATGGAAAAATTAATAGTACACATTTCACAGAACGTCTCAAAACAGAATTAAAAACATACTTTGCTTAGTTAGTGAATTAAGAAATACGTACTTCAACTAACTAGATAAACAAAAGGAAATATATTTTTCACCTAACTAGATAAAACAGTATGAATTGCATGCTAAACAAAACAGTAGGAATTACATACTTTAGTTCTTGCTGGTGTAAACAGTAGCAATGCAAGAGGGAGACTTAAAGCTTATACAGCTGACATTTAAATCGATGAACTGTCTGAGTTAGTTGAAACTGTTGCAGGGCAGATTTAAATAATGTATACAAAAAATGAATATTTTTTAAATGCCAAATAAAAACGTAATGGAAACCGCTAAAAAGTAATTTAAGACAATCTTAGTTTGATATAATAGTTTAAAGATATTTCTTGAACCATAAATGCGAATGTTTAACAGCATGCCGATGCTTCTAATACTATCAAAACTGGAACTCGGGTATAAAAACAGTTAACACTGGTCTGAGTCAATGTATGATTTTTATTTGCTCTTTCGTAATATTTATCTAAGTACACTTCACTTATTACTTTGTGGCCCTGTAGGAGCAAAGGGCTGCAGCCACACCTCTCCATCTGACTCGGTTTTGAGCGGCTCTCTTTATTATCTCCCATGTAAGCCCGGCACTCTACTGTCCTACTCCAGGATTTCCTTGGCCGGTCCACTTTTCTTTTCACCTGGGGATTCCAGTCTAGTGCTTTCCTCGCGATGTTGTCCTCTCCTGTCTCAGGGTATGCCTTATACTTCCCCATTAGCGGGCTTAAATTGCTTCATCACATTAAAGCAAAGAATAAATATGAAGTTGTATAAAGCCACCTTCTTATAATACTATATTCCAAAATATCAAGTACAAATTTTTACAGAACCAATACAGAGCTTCATGATCGACAGTATTCAAATAGGATCAGCTGATCACATACCTGGCAATACTTTGTGGGAGGATTATATTGAACTGTATCTATTACAAGGTCGGCTAGGGAGGCATTACAAACATCGTTTAGAATCAAGACCAGGGATTAATAGTACAGGGATTCATATGCACCTTGCAATACGACAGATGGTTATTATGTATGCCTATAGTGATATCTTAACTTCTACTGTGTAACTTTGTAAGACGAGGTATCACCCATTTGCACCTGATTGCATTACTCTGGGGGTGCGAAAAACTATCTCTACCCGTTTAAGGCGCAGCATTCTAAGCTATTATTGTTTTGGTTGTTAGAATTAAATCCGTGAACAGCCGTTTAAATTGATGCATTTAGCATACACATACAATTGACATTGTTTGTGTTAGTTGTACGGGTTTATGGTATTTTTTTTTTAAATGACGTATTCTCCGCCTCCCACTACCCGTGTGGAATGTCATAAACGGATGACCCCCTGCGTGTCCCCAGGATGAAAACCTTCGCCATCCCCCGTCTCTTACCTACGCCGCTGAATGTTCTAAAAACTAAACTTCTGTTCACCTGTCCTTTCGAGAAAATGTTCAACTAGCAGCTTAGAGATAATGCGATAACATTAGGGTTTCAATTATTTTTCAAGTGGAAAGAATCGGGACTGTGGACTCATTTCAAGACTGATAAGATGACCAGCTATTACTTAACACGATTTTGTCAGTGTCATCTCTAGAGCCAGATACAGAATATGTGTTTAGAAGCGACCGATTGTAAGCTAACAGGCAGCACTATACAATATAACCATGTCAACTCTGTTGATTAAATCTTTTTTTAAAACTCCTTAAAAACCATTTACCTCTTACTTTCTCTTATAAGGGTATAAATAAAGTATTGTACTCATTCAAGAATATCGACATTTTACACTTCCGGAGTCGGAAAACCCAGTTGCACAGTCTTATCTGACTAAGTGTGTTTTTTTTTTTGTTTTTTTTTTTTTGCATCTTTGTGATTTCATGAAAAATAAACCGGGAGTGATCTCCCCTAAACTTTCTCGAATATTCTTATAGGACACTACGGGAGTTGGCACATCACGATATCGACATGATCTTTAATCCGTTTTTAATTACAAACTTTTTGAAATAGAATAAAATCTCGTAAAAAAAAAGAATTGCACACCAAGTGAACCCAGAAAAATATGTATAATAGTGCGGAATATTATTAGTACTTTATAAATTCACATGCGTTTTTTTGATAAATCGGAAATAGCGTAAATTACTACTTCAGGTCAACGGAAATTGCTCAAAATTTGAAAGGCAGAGAAATAGATTTTTTTACTTACATGTGAAATTCCATTTATCAATCTAAAATAGTACTCAAGTAATAGGCTTTGAAAAATTGAAAGTAGAAAAAGTTCCACTTCCGGTTATCGGAAATCGCTGAAAAGTTTATACGGATCTTCAATATTAATATAATATATATGAAATTTCATCAATCTTACTATAACGGTACTCAAGATATCGTGTATACACACACACACATACACACACACACAGACATACGATCAAGATTTTAAAACTATGTTCTTCCGACTCAGGGAGCTGTAAATGGTCGAGATTTGGAAAACTCTCGATTTTTTTTTTTCACGATTACATGACTTTCTCTATACTTCGAATATACGAGAAAGTAATAACGAGCATAAAACATGGTTATAAAAAATGTTGCAGAAGATAATATTGTGTTATGTTAAAACAATAAATAAAACATGTATGATAAATGATTTTCTTCAAAAGACACCAATATGGTTTCTAAAGCCGATCCGCCCATGAAAAAAAAAAAAAATTTCTATGAAACGCTTATCACTTGTTTTAAAGAGGGTACTTGCAGTAGCAAATATTTTTTTATATACCTTATATAAGTGAATGTGATCGCGTTTGATGGAGTTTTTTCGTTTCATAAATAATAACAGAAACATGTTTTTTACTTTTTTAATTCTTTCATTAGCAACAGCCCATGTTGAATCCGCTGGAAGATTCGGCAAGTCTACGCCGTGTGTTTTCACCCCGCTTAATTTAACTAAATTTAGAAATAGCATCGATAAATATTTTTATTCTGACTTGGAAACTCATTTTCTGGGTTTTAATTTCACCTTTGTCAATGTCTCGGACGCCAACTTTTTACATCGCATAAGTAGAAAAAGGTGAGTTTTGTTTTGTTAAATATATCAATACGAGCTGACCCGCGACGTAGCATACGCCGCTATTTAGTTGTTTTATTTTCTATTTTTCAGTAATTCATATTTTGTGAATTTGACACTACCAATGCAGCGACTGAAAATATTTTGATTTAAAACTCTATCAGTAGCCCGTGAAGGACTTTCCACTCCCACCCCCCTCCCCCCGCCCCGTGAAAGTAGATGTCCGTGACGATAGTTTACAGACGACAATGAAAAGATCAAGCAGAGCTTGTTGTTACCTCCCATTAGTTTCAAATCGTTTAAAAACTAAATTATCTGTCCCTAATAGCCGTCACTAATTCGACCCGCTCTTCCATTGTAAACAGCTCACCAGACTGGTGGAGGGTGGTAGCGATAAGGTCTGTTGAGCTTACGTCGTGGTGGTCTCCCGCAAGGTCTGTCCGTAAAGAGAATTATATAAATACGAGCCGACCCGCAGCGTATCATACGCCGATATTTAGTTGTTGTTTTTTTTCTACTTTTCAGTCATTTATAATGTGTGAATTCGACACTACACTGCGACTGAAAATATTTGCTTTAAAACACTATCAGTAGGCCGTTTAGGACGATACCCCCCACCCTCCTTTCCCCCAACCCCAACCCCTACCCTACACCCCCCTCACCCCCGTGAAAGCAGCCTCCTCTTAGTTACCTCCCCTAAGTTTCAAACTAAAGTATCTGCCCCTAATAGGCGTCACTAAACCCGGCTGTACGATTGTAAACATTTAGCGTGAACCACGGCTCACCAGACCATGTTGGGGTGGGGGAGGTTACGATATGCTTAGAGAGGAAGAGAGGGAACTGCTAGGCGCGCTTACAGCTTGTTTTCTAACGTCTCCAAGAAGAGAATTATATATATAGATAGTATCAATATATGGTTTTAAAAATGACAATAAAATCAACGCACTTACGCTGCATTTCCATATAACTAAAAGTTACAAAATAATCTTATTAATACTTTTTAGTAAGTAATAATAAGTTGTGTCAATGAAGAATCACGAACCAATATTTTTTTTTTAATTCATAAAAAAAGTTTTAATAACGAGCTTTTTGTAATAATGCACTAAAAAGGAGAAAAATAAATTATACACTACTATTTAAATAACTATATAAATAAACTATATAACTAGTAATTCGGTCCAAATTTTAAATAATTCATAAAAATTTATTAGATGACAAATTACGTCAAATTTAACGTCACGATGCATTGTCTTCATGTCTTGACCCACGTTCCAACTATGAACCGTATCTGTCAGTTAGAAGTGTCCGTAATTTCGCTCGGGCGTTTCGATCTAGACTGAAGACAGACCGACGACAGAGGAAGTGAGTTAAATAAAAGCTTGTAAAAAACATATTCATACTGCTATTCGTCTAAACATTTTTTTCTTTATAGATGGTTTCGAGCTGAAAATCAAGGAAGCGCTCTACTATACTTTGCTTACAAATATGGCGACGAATCTTTTCGCTATTTCTTAGACATATCTTACGATACCATACATGTGGAACTAACGGTAACCCCACCAGAATGCTACAGCAACAGTGTGGAAGATGTGGAGTCGAGTTTTGTGAAAGATTATCTGTTAACAGGTAATTTTCAGCATCTAGGAGACACGGGTATATAGCATACTTCCGTTTTAATACTTTTAAAGAAGCCACCGAGATAACAAAGTGTGAAGAAAAAAATCAAATTCGCAAAGTGTTCTGTCTTCGTTCTTAATTATTAGTGTTGGAGGGGGATCCCTTCCAACACAAATTAAGTGTTCTGCAAATCTAAGCGTTTATGTGCGTCTATCTGTGAAGGTGTGCCGGGGTGTCAGTTTGGGCGGTTGTAATGCTAGCAAATAAATGGTGCATGTCAGATTAATTATTGTAAATGACCATAGCAAGCAATCTATTAATAAGATTTTATTTCGTTCACAACATCCGATTTTTTTAGGGTTTGTGTTAAATCTTGTAACTTAAATTTGTCCCAATTTTAATGCAGCGGTCTCGTTCAAATTTTCCAGATAACAACTTCTTTGATGACCATGCATAAATATATTTTTTAATCTAATTGGATTGACAATTAGTTATTTAATATTTTTTTTATTTAAAAATGTCTAAATTTAATAACAAATCTCAAGTGATTACAGCTTGTTTACAATGGTGAACAGACACTGTTTGTAAAAATTGAAAGTAATCTCCCTTACTAATGTATAAGGATATTAAGCAAAAACTTTTCACTATGGAGCATAAAAAAAGTTTCTTATCATCATCACAAAATTTCAAAAATAAAAACAAAATATGAATGTGAATGTATAAAAAAAAGAAAAAAAGAAATTTAAAGTTCTCAAAATTCTGAAAATAGCATAACATTAATTATAAAATATACAATACAAAATTCTTTTAAGACTTAACGTATTAACTTTATAAGATTATAATACTGCTCAAAAAGAGGAAAAATAAAACATGTTCTCTTTCAACTCTGATTGCTAATGTGATCTTAATTAAAATAGTGGTTGTAAAACTATACATCAGGTATATCTTAAAGTGTTTGTTTAATTATATTAAATTTCTTCATAGGTTTCAACAAAACTGATAACATTGAAGATCAAACGTACAATAAAACAAGTGTACAGATTTGCCAAACGAAGTTGGATGAAGATGATACATTAATATGGGACGAGATAAGGTAATAAACATGTGTATCTCTTCAACATGTACGTAGTAAAACACAGCTATACTATGCATGTATTCAATTATATATATATATATGTGTGTGTGTGTGTGTGTGTGTGTGTGTGTCTGTGTGTGTGGTGTGTGTGTGATTGTAATTTGTAATTGTATTTGAATATGTATGTGTAAAAAATATAGATATTAATGTTTTGTATTGATGTTTGGCATTAACTTGTTCTACAGTTGCTGCGGCTACAACCACAAGACAATTTATACTTGCTTGAAGATTGGCGAAAACAAATATATGCCGCCTTTTATCGGGCTCTCTGTTACCTTATCTGTAATACTGTATTTGTGGTTTCTTTTCTGGCGCTTAAAGGGTTCGCGGTAATAATTGCAGTAATTTTTTTTATATTATGATTTTAAAAGTTCCATGCAGTTTGCGCTGGTCAATGTTATTTATGAGATGAGTTAAGATATCGGATTAGATTTTGGTGTAATACGTATTTTCCTTGACTAAGCAACAGCAATTTGTTTACTTAATGTACTTGAATATTTCAGAAGTAAAGAATGTACTAACGTTCTCGGGCTTAATTTTTCCCCAAACGATATTAGGTAAGTAGTTGTGTAAAACATGATACAATTATTATTAATTAGTGAAAATTTAAACGCAAACTTTTTATTGCCTTATAAAAAAAAATTGAAAATATAATGAGCTGCAGCAACTAAATAAAAATCCCATTCCAAAATAATAGTGTTGTGCAAGAGAATCAAAGAACAGTCATCGATATCTTCACCGTTAAAACCTCTAAAATTATGATCGCTGGTGGTCCCATCGAAGACTCGATTTTTCAACTAATAAAGCAGTACATCAAAATGCATGTAAGTTGAATTGATAACAAAACTTCAAAACATTGCGAAAAATTAAAAACCAACTGAAGTATTCTACAACTACTACAACCTACACCTACAATTGCAAATAGAATCAGTGGTGTCGCGAGGTAGGGTGTCACCCGGTGCGGGACCACATTGTGTCTCCCCCCTATAAAAAGACAATATATATATATATATATATATATATATATATATATATATATATATATATATATATATATATATATATATATATATATATATATATATATATATATATATATACATATATATATATATATATATATATATTTATTTATTTATATATATATATATATATATATATATATATATATATATATATATATATATAGGTCTAACTAGGCGTATAGGCTATATCTAGGTGCAATGGGTTAGATCCCCTTCCCATTTTGCCTAATGGCGTAAATTTTTGCGTACAAGCCACCTATTAATTTGTGTGGGGAAAAAAACGCGTCGTTTTCATCTAAGCCATTAGATTTTAGTGTCACCTCCTCTACTACAGTCGTTGATTGACTTATCTGTTATTCAAAATACTCAACAAGCCAGTTGGTGTCACCCCCCCCCCCCCGTGATAGTTTTAAAGTGTGCACACCTAATAGTAAAGATGGTTATATATAGTCAGTTATTAAAGCAGGTGGATTAACTATTATTAATTATTAATTGAACTGGCAAAAAGTATTTTTCTTCCATACTAGACTACCCGTTATCTATTTAGATCAGGGGTCAGCAACCTGCGGCTCGCGAGCCGCATGCGGCTCCTTTGATGTCAAAATACGGCTCTCCAGCTCTTTGAGCAAATATTACTAATTCTATTATTTCAATTTCAAAATTTAAAAAAAAAATATTACACTGTAAAGAAACACAACTTTAAACAGGATAAACACACTCATCAGAGAACAGTGAGAATAGGTGCAGTAGAAAGTATACGGACAGCTGTTTGGGCACCAGGCCCAGCCCTACAGCCGTGCTATGGGCAGCCCCGTGGCATCGATTCCATGCTTGCCACTGCCCAAGTGCCGACTTTTTCGAATATCTTTAAATGGGGAACGTTATTTTATTCAGAATGCATTCCTTTATTCGGTCAGTAATTTGACCTGAGTGACGTAGCTGTTTAGTTTGCAATTTTTTGCCATGATGTCACCCCCTAAATAGTGTCATCCGGTGCGGTCCGCACCACCCCCCCCCCCCCCCCGGCTCGCGACGCCTCTGAATAGAATAAAATCATATTTAAAAAAATTATTTTAATTTTACCTTTATTTTCCTGCATGTATCCGCCTATCTTAGTTTATTTTCTCGTTACTTCTATCCATATTTTATCAAATGTTTCTATAAATAATGTATTACCGTTACACTTAGTAGGATTTTATGTATAATTCATGTGTTGTTGTTTTTTTTTTTCAGATTTTTAAACGTCTAAGGAAAGATGAAGCAAAATTTGATTGCAAATGTTTTTGCAAATGCCTACTCATTTTATTTCACTTTATATTGAAGCGAAGTGTTTATTACTTACCTATTTACCTTGATTTTTTTAAAACACAAAATCGAAAAATGTTCTACTTTTTCTTGCCCGCCGTTTTCTTAGAAATTGTGCTTAAATTATTATTGCGTTTTTGTGGTAAAGTGAATGCAGAAGGCAAGAACTTCTCAAAGAAACTCAATGAAGTAATTAACAAGTGCAACAATTGGGCAAGATTTAAAGAGATTATTAAGTGTAATTGTAAAACAAACAATGAAATAACTAACGAGAGCTCAGAAAATGGAAGGAAGAAACAAAAAAAATGCAAATCTACCTGCCTATCTATTTTGGTGATTGTTTATTATCTACTGAGAGAGAGTATTATTGTTCTAAGCTTTTATAATTCTGCACGATTTGCAACACTTCTCATAGTCAAGCTGCTAATGGACTTTGACTTGACAAGCAAATATATTCCTTTAACTCTTGTAGGCATATTTTACTTAAATGACAAATGTAAAATTATCAAGAATAAGTATAGGGTTTTTAACCAAAAAATTATCGATGTCTTAAATGAACGAATCGATAAAAATGGAATTCAATTTCAAAAGGCTGAAGACGAAAACACGATGGTAGGATATATACTAAATTCAGGTAAGAAAAATCACACAGACAACATATTTTAACCTTATTCCTTGAGTGTCGCGACCATTTATGAATCTAATTCAAATATCTATTTTTATGGGATTATGGGAGCTTAAAAATAAAAATCTCTTTCATAATTAATATTACTATTTTTCATGAGTTTCTATTACGGTGCTAACGCTTTGATTTGAATTAAAAAAAAAACATTATTTTGTTTGAGTTGTTTTGAGTGAGGTCGGGTTGGGTTGTGTTTTGTCAGGTTAAGATCATGTTAGCTTACGTTAGTTTATGTAAACTTATGTTAGCTTAGGTTATTTTTGCTTATGTTAGGATAGTTGAAGCTAGCCTTGGGTATCTGTGTGTGTGTGCGTGCATGTATATTTTATATATATAAATAAATAAATAAATAAATAAATATATATATATAAATATATATATATATATATATATATATATATATATATATATATATATATATATATATATATATATATATATATATATATATATATATATATAATTGAATAATTGAACAGAAACTGGAGCTGATAATCAGCAAAGAGTGGAAAGCATCAAGAAACATGTCATGATCTTTGTTGACCATCAAGGAATTGTCTCTATTTCCAAGATATTCATCTTTCGATGTTGGGATATGATGGACAATCGTGGCTCGCCTGGTTATCTACTGTGGCAATGTTTATTGGTATCCTTTTTCTCTAGTCTGACATTCTTTTTTATTAAACGTACGATATTACTGTTCTGTCTGGTTAACGATATCAAAATTAGCAATTCTGTGAGCCAATTTATTTTGTGCCACATAATATTATAGAAATAAGTATTATAATATATATATATATATATATATATATATATATATATATATATATATATATATATATATATATATATATATAAATGTCAAGGCGTTTGTGTGGCTCTAGGAAAGCACCCCCTACACAACTGATTCGGTTTTGTAATCTATTATAGTAGCCCACTGTATCTATAGTGTTATTACACCAAATTAAGAATTACTTTCCATGCAAATAAACAACATTGCAACAAAACAACTAGTTAAAGGCAAGATATTTTATATCAATTTTTATTAATTTAATTGCGCAATAAGTTAATGTATTATTTATTGACATGTGAAACTGATTGAAAGAAATATAATAGTAATAGAATTTCCCTAACCTAATGTCACAATAATTTGAAATTTGTAAGTTATGTGGTCTTTGCTCCACAATTATTATTTTCACAGGCACTCTGGGATGTGATTGTGATCGCCATAGGCCTAGCCTACATATTTATCCTGCTAGTCATTTGTGACAGAATATACTTCATGACTCCAGAAAACCAGCTACTTATCATCACAGCATCAGCTTTCAGTCCATTAATGATTAAATGTTTTGTAGCCAGCGCTCCGGTACCCCATCCAGTCAACACGTCGCCCAGCAGGTAAGCAAACAATTTTAGTAATAACATTTAGTTCTATACGAGGTCATTGTTCCTTCCTTCATGTGTTCGTAAGTTTGTTTGTTACTTCGTATGTCCGATAGTTTGATGTTGGTTTTATTTGGTAGAGTTTGCAGTAATTCGACAATAATAACAGATTATTAATTTGTTTTACAGATTTTACGAAGGTCTACTCTCTGTAATTAAATCTTTTAATCAGGATTGGTATAAAGTACCGCAGCCTAAAGCAAATGAGGAGGCTCCATTTATAAACAGTACAGAGTCAAACCATTAGGCTCAGAAGCATCTGATCATTGTTGCTGACATGGACCGAAATCGTTTGTTTATCCAACTCCCCTTTTATAAAACAATTATAAATAAAGCTGAAAAAAAGAGAATTTTTTATATATTTTCAGAAACTATATTATAAATTTTGCAATGCAGAAAGTTCAAAACTTCTTTTTTTTTAACTTTGAGGCTGAATTTCTATCTAGGGACCTATTTATCTGATATGTATTGCACTGAATTTATGCTTCCTAGGTCCAGGCAATTCTTAATTATTAAAACGTTTTTACTTCATTTGTTACAAGCTTTTTTTTTAAATCGCTTCCTCTGTTGTACTTTTGTTGTGCTTCGTCATGGATCAAAACTGGTGAGCAAAATTTGAACCACTTCTAACTGACAGATTTCGTTGAAACTTGGCACGTGAATCACGATCAGGTGACAATGTGATGTGGCATCACTTTTAACTTAATTAGATTATTAGACTTCGTTTTGTATGAATTTCCTATATAAAATTCTATATACCACACTATTTTACGCACACTGTTCATTAGTGCATAATTGTTTTTAGTCATGCAATTCTGCTGTATTAAAAAAATTCAAGTATTTAAAATAAATTCAAACGAAACGTTTTAATAACAAGCTTATAATTTAAGTAATAGTGCTCTAAAAAGAGTAAATAAACGCATTTCTTTACAACTAAAAATGAAATACTATTTAAATAACTAAACGAAAAGCGTGAGTTGCTATATTTTATAGTAAATAACTTTACTAGAATTTAAGACGCGATCCACGCTTTTATTTTCTATACTCTTGAGATAACCCTTACTATGTCCCTGTTGCTCACACTTGGCGTCTAGTGTCGGTTTTATTTCTTTTGAATTCGGCAAATAAATATATCGTTACTATTCGCTTTGTCGTTTCAAGTAACACACACTCAAATCATAATTCTTACCTTATAAAAACGTAATTTTTCGAACGTCGCAAACAGTCGAACCAATTTTCTATTTTGTTGGGGTTATAGGCAAGTTATAGAGCTAAAGGCTAGGGCCTGTTACTACCTGGTCATTAAGCTGTAAAGTTAAATTTACTATGGTCTGTAAGAAACTCGGGGGGGGGGGCTGACTGCTGCCCATTTTGACAATGCTAGGTGCTAAACTTTTTTCTTAAAAATAAGACTTTATTGATTGAAATGTATATCTTGCAAGGGCACACGTCTTTTAAGGACAATTTGTAAGCTATCTTGCCCTCAGATCTAGGGCTTAGAACGACATGACGTCAGACATCCTTAAATTCCCCACCTCGCTATTTCCATCTTGTATTTAGTTTATAAATAAAAACAAAACTCCAGTTGTAATAATGCGGAGCGACAACGTGTTTATAGAATTACTTTACTATATTGCATCTAAAGTAATAGTTAAAGGTTGGAACGTTTGGTAAGAATACATATGTTATACTTTTTGGTTATCTAAACCCTAGCGTTACATTTTCATTTTTTTGGTTTAAATTAGTTGGCTGTAATTGTTGTTTAGCTAACTTAGCTTGCAATAGTTTTTGTTTGTATGAATCGGTAAGTTTTAGTTTTTTGTTTTGTTTTATAAAACTAGAGGCCAAAAACGTGTGTCGGTAAATTAACTGGGTATACTTCGTATTATCGTAAATTATTTGAAATCTAGAAGCTGTAACAAACTATGCCATCTGGCTAAACTAAATGAGACAACAAAATGACAGTTGACGTTTATACAGCAGTAGGGGGCACTTGTTATATTCGGGGGTCGGGGGGCGGTCAACATTTTCCGGGGGGGGGACGGGACAATGTTAAAAGTATATGTTTTCCATATGAATTCCATTTCGTTCGGGGGGGGGGGAGGGGGGGGGCGGTAGACTTTCTTCGAAGAGATGCCTGGAAGAAACTCTGTTATACAGTTACCTTAAAAAAGAAAGTGTGAAAAAAATGTAATAGAAATAGAAATCATTAAAAGAAATATACGACACAATAACAGTGCCATAAAAAAATATATAGTGGCCTTTTTTGTTTATATATAATTTGTAATTCACATACTTCTTGAGTGCATAATTATTAAGAGCAGAGAAATAGCCTATATCTTTTTCAAATTTTAGGAAAACAAATTAGGGATACTAAGAAATCACAATAAACTTAGAAACACTCTTCGTGCAGAATTTTCTTACAAAAAGACGGGGAACTGAAATAATTCGAACTAACAAAATCTCCCAAACTATATGAATTAAAAGAAACAGTCTGATCACGTTCGATAAATGTGTATTTTTAATCACATCGATGTTTATTTAAAGGATCAAACTGGTATTAGCACTGACTTGTAACAACAAAAATAAAATAGGTTTTAAGTTTTTTTTTAAAGAAATGTTTATTAAATCAGTTTGCTATTTCTGTAGTCTGGCAAAGCGTTTTAAAATATGTTTATGTTTCAGATTCGAACCTGATCTTAATATAATATAAGGATAATCAATAAAACATACAAAAAAAATTGTCACAAGAGATCCAGCAAATACCCTGACAATAAACCATAATGTTTTAACAATATAAGATCATTCAAATAATAAGTATGCCACCTTCAATTGAAAATATAAGTCTGTTGTTGATTCTTCTGGCCTGTTTCCTTTTGGCACACACATCAACAATTAGGTCACCTGACCAAAAGATCACGTCACAGCAAGCGACACAGTTAACTGGGAGTGCACCACAACAGTCGCCATGTTTTGTTTTAAACACCGACGAAGACGTCACTGTCAACTGTCAAGGCCGTTCTCTCACGAGGGTGGATATGTCCTGGTTTCCGGAAAATACAACAGTGATCCTATTAGACAACAATCTGTTGACCGCTGTGCCGAAGATTTTTGAAACCCTCCATCGGCTGCGTCGCCTCAGCTTATCTGGGAACCAAATCTCAGACATTCAAGACAACATGTTCTTAGGCCTGGGTCAACTGGAGTACTTGAACCTGGATGACAACCCGCTAAACGTGGCCAACCTTTCTAAAGAAACGTTAGCCCCTCTTAAAAGTCTGATCGAATTGTCAATCTGTATTGATGGGGATTTTGAACCTTTTGCCTACCCTAATGAAACTTACTCACGACTTTTAAAATTACAAGTTTTGACCATCAGTGCGTTTGGGGAAGAATTGTACTTTGGTGAAGAATTCGGAAGTACGACAAATGTTCATCAATTAACAATAATACAAGGAAATGTCCAACGTATCACGAAAAATAGCTTTAAAAACGTAAATCGAATTAGAACTCTTGAAATAAACAATTTATCTTTTTTAAATGGAGTTGAGAACTCTACTTTCGAGAGCTTAAAGCATGTTAACCAACTAACACTCAAGGTGCTTCGCCTGGAGCTTAAAGAACTTCTCCCGACATTCAAGGCGTTCGTTGGGAAAAAGATGGACTCTATTACAATGATGCGAATACGGGTGGTAATGAATGACCGGTATAACACCATACTTACCGGAGATGCTATACTTACACAAGAGTCTTTGAGGTACCTAACTCAAATTTGTGTCGCGCATTTCGCTTTGACGGATTCTAATGTATATGTTATAAAACATAATGCTTTTGCCAGCGAAACATGGAATAAATGCTTGAAAAGTTTGGATCTGTCTAAAAACCTCATTGCTGGAACGAAATTTGCATACTTCCAGATATGGAATCTAAAACATTTAGAAACTCTCATAATGGAGTATTCAACTCCATTTTACACTGGAAGTAATTCTGTAATAAGACAAAAAGGACGAGAATCTTGCAATATAGACAAAAATTCTTGGGTCAAGCAGTCCAATAGTTACGTTAATGAACATCGTTTGATTTCAAATACAAAGCTACAACCGCGTGTCAGTGAGATCTTCTTTTATACCTCCAGTTCACTTCAGTTGATGGATTTCGCGAAACTGGTGTCGCTGTCTTTCGACATA
>NW_026731831.1:707500-830811 GCF_028476545.2 Physella acuta
ATAAACAAATAAGCAGATAAACCGATAAATAGAAAAATGGATAAATAGGTAGATCTATATAGCTTTATAGATGAATAGATAAATAAGTTAGAGAAATAGACATATGTATTGATATAGATTCGCCGAGCTGCATAGTTACAAGCATGCAGCATGCACGGGTGCGATGATGTATGAGTACATGTATATACGTATATAAATATAAATAAATGTACATAAATATACGTATATAAATATATATATATATATATATATATATATATATATATATATATATATATATATATATATATATATATATATATTGTGGTTAAACTGCATTGCCCGCGATTGCATAACAAATAGGAGCTAACTCTACTTTTACTTACTGTGCTCGTGGAGATAGTTTTAGTTACCGGACTTACACCAACAAAGATTTTTTTATGGCCAGTTTGGCAAAAATAATCTTTCTGCAGCGCTTCCTTGTCTGTTTCCTGCATGTGGAGGATGGTGAAATTAATTCTTGGGTATTACAGTGCAGTAAAGATGCAACAAATAGCTCTGTCTAATAATTCTATTCAGCAGCATATAGCAGACGTCCGTAGACGTCGAAAAACTAATTTTGAATGAAATCAAACTTTCAGCATTGTTTGCTTTTAAGTTAACAAATTAAGAGACGTGTGAAATATATTCATTCGGATGATAGCAAAGAATAGTTGATATTTTGTGAAGATATCATGAAGAAAATAAATACATTTTTTTAACTGGATGATTAAAATGGGAAAACGGCTGTGGTGTTTGTACAGATAATGCTTCATGTTTGGGTCTTCTTTCTTCTTCTTCTTCGTTCTTAATTATTAGTGTTGAAGCGGATCGAGATTTATCTGCCAGTGGGTTTGAACTCGAGACTTTGTTCGAATTTATCAACCATGAGCTTTTTACCGACTTGACCAGACCTCCAACACAATTAAGCGTTACGTGTCAACTGGTTGTGCGCCAAAATCGGGCTTTCAAAAAAAAAGTAAAATATTTATCTTCCTAATGAAGGAGAATTCACTGCATGATTCACCGGTATGCCCTCGCCAGCAAGACTCTTCTGACTCCATTGCTAATAAAAGTCGTAAATTATATTAAATCTGGAGCTCTAAATACCATATGTTTCAAGAACTGTGCAACGACGTGAATAAGTTCACTAGGTTCTACACTACAGTACGCTGGCTGTCAATAAGAAATGCGAATCGTGTTCTTGAATTGAAAGATGAAATCAATATGTTCTTGGAAGTGCAAGGGAAACAAGACCTTTTGAAATACTTTAACGACAAAGAGTGGTTGGAGAGAGTATCATACCTAGAAGATATATTCGAACATCAACATAAGCTTAACCTGAAAATGAACGAATATTATCTCTTTTCGTGATAATCTCTTAGCATTTTTATCAAAGCACAAAATTGGCGAAGAAAAACAAATATCGGAAATATTGCCATGTTTGAGAAATTCAGCAGTGTGGTAGATGAATCTGATTGTGAGATAAATAAAATTTGAAAGAGGATTCTGGACATCTTGAATCTCCTGAAAACAAACCGAGGGGTTATTTTCCTTGAGCTGAAAGAAGAATCTGCATTGGCACGTTACCCATTCTTTGCTTCCCTTGATGTTGCCAGCAATTCCAATGAATTACAAGATGAATTCTTAAATTTGCAGAATGCTTCCACGTCACGTGTCGTGTTAAATGAAAAACTGCTCAAACAATTTTGGTGCAGTATGCACCGTTTATAAAAAAAAAAAAAGTAAAGTTCCCTTTTCAAACCTGACGGTCTATAGGGCAAACGAAGTCGAGTACACTTGTTTCTGTGACCTTCGGCACCGTTTATACCCAAACGTGAAATCGATTGCCTTTCGAGTTTTAGTTCCTTTTTGTGTCTTCTCCGATTAAAAGCAAAACAATGAAATAAATGAAATGCTGAAAATGACATGAGGTTAACGTTAACAAAAACTCAACCGCGAATGTTAAGGCTAGTAATATGCATTCAATTTCACCCATCGAATTAAAACAGTTATCAAAAAAAAATTAATATTGAAAGTCTACTAGAAAATCGTATTTTAGTGCTTATTAATTTCCTCACTAATTTCGACTTATTAATTCTATGGGCGTCGCGGTCACTTATTTTTTATAAAAGAGGGTTGAAACTCGAAAAAGTTTGGGAGCCACTAGTTTAGTACAAATCTATTAAAAGGTGCTTATGATCACCCCTATTTAATTATTTAAAAAAGGGAAATAAGTCATGAAATTGTTTTGAACATTTGCCTATATTTCACACTACAGCTCATGTATAATTGTTTTACGTATCAGCATCTGGTAGCTGCTGTAAAACATCACTACTGTAGTAGATCTGTTTGTTATATACAAAATAGGGGGGGGGTCTGGCTTTTTGTGACGAGGTGTGATGAAGGTGAGGGGGGGGGGTAAAAATCGTCCAAAAAAAGCGTGACGTCATCTATGGATGACCCCCCAAATAAGTAACGTAAATAAAACCGAAAATATTGTTATTACATTCTGTTTTATTGTTTTTAGAATACAGGATAGTACAAAATTGTAGTTCTACTAATACAGAAAAAGTACAATTTACATTGTAAAATCACAATGGATTGTGGGCCCCTAACCAACGCTATAAAGAAGCAAAAGTCGTTTTAATATATAGCGGCCTCTCGAGCTATGGACTGCTTTTTTTTTTTTCAAAAGAATTTTGCCGACAACAGCGTGTGTTTGATTGTAGGAGAAAGAGGACTCGGCTTTCACAGTGGTTTAAAAACAAAGGGAAAAAGAATATACAAGAGTGAGGGATGGTGTCTATAGAATAAAGATAATCCAACCGCAGCTACGGTATTCTTTTTACAAAACTTCCATCATGTCCGAAATGCCGGAAAATTATTTTTTTTAACTATAAAAAATTGATTATGTTCGCCTCATAAGCTATTTGTAATTGGTCTTAATTGTGTCGACATTTCGGTTGCAGTCTTTATGGCTAGTCGACCTTATGCTATGCCTATGTCCAGTGGCGTAGCGAGGTCGGGTGTCACCCGGTGCGGCACTTAATGGTGTCA
Organism: Physella acuta; assembly: GCF_028476545.2. NCBI lineage: Eukaryota > Metazoa > Mollusca > Gastropoda > Physidae > Physella > Physella acuta. The sequence continues at coordinate 710,579 of NW_026731831.1, forward strand.
CCCCCCCCAGAGGCGTAGCGACCCTTCCCGGGGACAAACTTTCAAATTTTCGATTTGCACCCCCCCCCCCTCAAACTTTCGATTTGCACCCCCCCCCCCCCCCCTCAAACTTTCAATTTGCACCCCCCCTCAAGTTTTTCTCTATATATTTTGCTATTTTTTGCCTTGGTGTCACCCTCCTAAATGGTGTCACCCGGTGCGGTCCGCACCCCCCACCCCCCCCCCCTCGCTACGCCCCTGCCTATGTCGACCATTTATCTCTTTAGTCGATGTAGACCTATGTCGACCATTTATCTCTTTAGTCCATGTCTTTTGAATACCGTATATAAAAATAGAGATTACGTATCTAGTCTATTCTAATTACTGAATTATTGTTTGCCACAATCCATAATACAGAGTTGCCTCTATTTGAGGGGGTGGGGGCATGTTTACGTTTGATAAAAGTTACTTCCCTGTTCGCGATATTTGTCTGAGTCCTTTTTACGGCTGAAGTGGGGGGTGGCTCATTTTCTGAGAAAATTGTATGTAAGTACTTACTACCTGAACCCTATACAATTACCCGACAGCAATCAATATCGCCTCTCGATTGGTTGTTAAAATTGTCGATCTATATGTATCATGTGATTTGGTAATCAGCATTACATGCAATTAAGCAATTATGTCATTCTAAAGATTTGCTGTCTTGTATTGTTGATATTAACTTGCTTGGAGCAATCTTAATTTTCTTACGGTCTGTTGCGCAATCAGAGTACGCCTTGCTGACATAATCCTTTATGAAATTTTAAAAGAGATAAATAGGCTACCACACAAACGTATGCTAGAACCACAGCCTAAGCGTTTTTGTTTGGGTTATTTATAACTTTATTAGTGGTTATTCGTTGATTTGAAATGTCTGTATAAAGAAAGGTGCAACAATTGTAGCTAGCAGCAACCTAAGAACTGAGTTTCTTTCAGGCACTACTGGGAAGAGTGCCAAGACCAGATGGAAATAAAAATAATACTTTTTATATAGACAATATATACTCTTACCAGTGTACAGACAGTTTCACACACACACATATATATATATATATATATATATATATATATATATATATATATATATCCTTTATATATATATATAGATATATCCTTTATATATATATATAGATATATCCTATATATATATATATATATATATATATATATATATATATATATATATATATATATATATATATATATATATATATATATATATATATATATATATATATATATATATATATATATATAATTGTATTAATTGGCTTAAAATGAACAGGTGATATAACCTACTGAAGTGTTGCTCCATTTCATACAGATCTCTGACTCAGTGACCATGTTAGACTATATGGGTTTAAATTAGAGTGCGTTATTTAAGAACGAACATTGGTTTTTTTTTTCAGACTTTTTTCTCCGGGGGAAGGGCTTGATATTTTCAAGGGGGGGTGTGGCGATACTGGTAAAAATATGTACCTAACGATTTTTTTATTATAAATACACTGAGAGTTTATAATAAAAATCACTCTTATATGTATTATCTGCCCTTTCTCTCTCGTTAAAAAATTAAAACATTCATTCTAATAACATTACCAAGCCTTAATTTTTTTTTAATTAAACTTGGATTCTTTAGTAAAAGGATCGGTCGTTAGTGTACCCTTATAACAGCGACCACTTTTGTGATAAGAATAGTTATAAAAAGGGCGATTGGGATTCATTGAATAATGTTTGGGATCGATACGTAAGTAACGATTCCTCTTTAGACCTAGAGATCCATTGGGCAGATGAGAAGAGTACATACTTCTTGACCTCTGCATAGTGTGGTCAGCACTATGCCCAGCCGCCTTTACTTTCCCTAACGTAAGTTAGGTACTCATTTTGTCTGGGTGGACTCAGGTACGTTCCATTGACTTGAACCCGGATTTACCTTTCGGGTTCGCAGTCTAGCGCTCCACTGCTAGGCTACGCTGAGCCGTGGATCGATTCATACAGGATATTGGAAATGGTGACGTGGTGATCTGCTGTGTTATCTGGGGTGGGGTGTGTGCTGGGCTTTAAACACTTAACAGTCTTAAGTTTTCTTTAATTAAACTAATTTTTGGACAATGTTTGCGTTTTAGAAGTCAGATGAATAGGTTGACGTGATCGGATGACATATTTTTTTTAAAAAATTGTAATACAAAATAAGATCTTACTCCTGATAAGAATAAAGTTGTAAAATTGATTATCTCTCAAATGATTTCCATGATTTATATCTATCAGTTCGGGAAGGGGGGGGGTCTCAAGATGTTACTAGGGGTGGTCTTACTTAAGGGAATTATTTAATATATAACGTTACACTAGGCAGTGAATGGAAAGGAATGCACAAGTTGTCTTAAGGGTATATTTATGAGCGAGATCCCTTTGAAAGCTGCAGTGACAGCGGCTAAAGTATCATAAAGCGAAGGAATATAGTTTACATAGGGACCCTTTCCCTTTTTGAAAAACTAAAAATTTTATTTTGGAATTTTAATATTTGTTTTAAATACATAATTTTAAAAGGAAAATGGGAGACAGTTTTCTTTTATGCTGTAGAAAACATTTCAAAATCCGTAGAAGTTCCCCCGTACTTCCATAGTGTACAGGCAGTGGTATGTAGAGGTGGGTGGGAGCGGACGGGGCCCATTTCGCTGCACAGTCCCACCCGTGTTAATAAAACTACAGGTATTCTCGGGCAAACCATTCAGGGAATTAGCCTATAAATAAATGTGGAGCTGAACACCACTTGACTGGCACCTTAATTACACACACGCTTTTGTGTAATTACCGTAACGTCATGTTATGTTAAACTGTAACTTGGACTTTGACTCTTTTGTGGGATCCGGCACCCGGAGACGCACATGCATGATTACAAACCTCAACTGACCTGAAAATTTCCTACCCCACCCACACAAAAAGAGAGAAGTGCCACCCCCTCCCCCTCCCCACACCACCCCCGCCCATCCTGAAGATATGCCAGAAAGGAAATGTGACTCCTGAGGAGGTTTCTGCCATTATTATTTTTTATTATTTCGAAGGGCGGCGCCCAGCAGAAGAGTACGATTGAGAGGCCCGAGTTTCCCAGCGGCTACCTTACCACCTAGTGTCAGTTGATTGGACGTCCTGCTCAGCGGGTCAGAAGCACGACTTGATACAGCGGTCACACTGTACCCGGCGCATCAGTTAGCGCCCCAGCGGTCGTGAGACCCAGTACACTCCGGACTCCCCAATGATCACTATGGCGCCTACATACGCTTTAATGAGGGATACTAGGGATACGGTGAATGAAATTGGCACCACGGCCATAGTATACGGTTGGGCGCCCCGAGTTTCCCAATGGCTACCGGAGTTCATGGGGTCCGTGCATTACGCGTCTTGCATGGTCAGGGGTACAACATGATTTATCAGTGCAACTTCAAACAGGAGTGGTCTCTAGCTCCGTGGCGGTCGGGCGACATTTTGAGCACTACGGCATTATATTCGTTATAAAGAGCACCGTATACCGGCATCCCTGTATAATAGAGCACGATTGGGCGCCCTGAGTCTTCCAAAAGCTAAACAGGGTCCGTTGATTGAGCGTCTTTCACAGTGGTCAGGGGTACAACTTGATTCAACTGTCAAACATGGGCGGCCTCTGGCTAAACCGGGGCGCCCCGGGCTCCTCTGTGAACACGACAGCTTATATGTTCATTTTAAAGAACACTATACATTAGGGACAATGTGGGCTTTATTTAATTACTAAACCGAACCAGGGGTCGCACCCTGCGCCCCTGCGGTAATGTAACCGGTGGCTTCGGAGAGCACCCGCGACACCCCAGACAGTGTTCTACCTCACTGTTAAGGAGAGTGATTAACGAACACTCGGTTTCATACATTATGATAATGTTATGAAACAAATAGTTGATTTGCTATTTATGTCAGTATCTTGGCTATCCTAAGTATCGAACATTCAAATGCAGCTAAAATGGACCTCAAGGAATTTTTTAATCATTTTGCAGACTTAAAAGCAAAGGAAAAAAAACAAATCTAAATAAACCAGGCAATTTTTTTTTAAAAATTGTGTTTGGTTAGTGGCGTACTCGGTCAAGGGTGCGTTTACTCCTCGAACAATTTTCGGTTTTTGTGTCACTTCTCTCCCCCTTCTATTCTACTATTTAAACTAGATTAAACATAGTTTTGTCAGTAAATGTACGATTGTTCCCTACCTAAATGGAGTCACCCGATGCGGTCCGCACCCCCTTATAACGTTACTATGTTTGGCGACTTAATAGGCTTACAGTTGTTTATTTACATAGAACGGATTTGAGATTCCGTTGTAACCTAACGGCTGACAAAAAGGGCCCCACTGATAATTATTTCCAAAAGAATCGAAAAAAAAACATGGTGCTGGATAGTGCAAGTCTTAAGAATGAATCCAGCTTATACTTATATGGTGTAGCGCTAAACTGGACGCCTCAGGGAAAAAGGGTGGCCAAGGAGACGTGGAGGCGCACGGCTGGGAAGCAGCTGATAGAGGCAGGACTTTCATGGGGGACTGCCAGGAAGCAGCTGACCGAGGCAGGACTGTCATGGGGGAGTGCAAGGAAAATTGCCGGAGGGAGCCTTCTGTGGCGGCTTCGTGTGTTTTGGGAACAAAAGGACAAAATGATAGTATTTTAAAGCAAATATTTTCAGTGGCAGAATTGGTCGAATTCACAAATTATGAATTACTGAAAAGTAGAAAATAAAACAACTAAATAGCGGCGTATGATATGCCGCGGGTCGGCTCGTACATTATAAATGTACAATAAGGGCGTATAAAATATAAAATATACAAATTATACTATTGTAAACCCTCGCTCTTAAGTAGTAGTCGATTTCTTCAGTTGTAGTTGTAGCCTAACGGCTGACGAAGGGGCCCACCGATAATTTTTGCATAAGTGCTCCCAAATCCTAGCTACTCCACTGTCAAGTGATATCATTTCTAAAAACAGTCTGGTGGGAGTGCCGACCACCAGCAGAGCTTGCCAAGTTTGGTTGTGACCTTAATATATACGCCTTTCGAAATGTAGAGTACTTTAAAAAAAAAAATCAATCATAAATGAATCAGCGTTTAATAAATATAAAACATTGGTGGTTGCTGATCTAAGGTTTATTTTTATGCCGTCTTTTCTACGTCATTGATTTATTTATGAATACAAATCTTCGTTATATAAACGCTGTATAATCCACAACCCACGACTCCTAAATCTAATACCTGACAGCTGTTCTAGAAATTTACAGAAAATGTTATTTAAAATGGTGTTTTGTGAGAATTTTAGAAGAAACGACGATGACATTACATAGTGTGGGACACACCCGTATTTTATTTGTTTCTAAGCTCGTTAGATGATGGAAATGACTAAATATATAACACCTCATACTACAAGGATGAGAAAAATTGCCTCAACCTGATGCTCAACGGGGTGTTTCTGCTTCAACTGATGGATCGGACACAATATGAAACCATTTAGACTCGAAGGCAAACAGCCAGTTTTCGAACCGTATCAAAATTATACATGAGCCAATTTCAAAACTATAAACCGCGGAGCCTTCGAATTTTCTTGGAATTTTTTATCAAATAACCACTGCCATTTACCAAATATACAGTTTTATTACCCAAATTATTCTGTGGAACTAGTATTTCTTAGAAAATGAAGCAACCCTCCCTCTCCAGAAAAAAAGCCAATCGCAGGTATTTAATGTCAGGTGATCAATGCTAATCACATGAGTTGCACTCAGCTGTCGATCTGCCATCCACTTATAAGGTATTACGTTTTGTTTTTTTTTAAATTAAAGGTAAGAAATATTTATCTAGAAACATTCTTGAAGGCAGGCATTACCCACTCCAATATTCTCCAAACGGATAAATAAAAACAACTGAAACACAGAACGCTTTTACAAATAATAACCAAACAACAAGATTATTTGTATTGGGTTTTTTTACTGAAGGGAATTTGTAAATATTTTAAAGTAAATGTGTGAAACATTAGCATATTTTTCCCTGTGATAGATACAGAGTAGACTACATAAAACGAATAAGCAATGGCAAATTTACATAGGCAGTATTGACAGTCTATTAGAAAAGGCTAAAAGATGAATTAAATAATTAAGATTAAAAAAGCTAAATAACATACAAATAAATTAAAACTAACTATAGGCTTATATTTATATATACATACATACATGTATATATATTACATGCGTGTATATATATATATATATATATATATATATATATATATATATATATATATGTGTGTGTTTATGCAGGCCTATATATGTATTTATATATTGGGGTATACAGAAGATAGTATAAGCCTACCTATTGCAGATCTATAGGACTACACTACACATAAGATTATATCCTAATATACAAAAATTAATGTTAGAAGCTGGCGCTGGCAGTGTAAAATTATGACATAAATTTAATATAAATTTTATAAATTTGTAGGGATTGTCAATAAATGATATCACATTCCATTCATAGAGGGGGGGGGGGGGGCAAAAGTTTGCACTTGAAAAAACTTTTGAACTGAATTTTTGCAGTTATTTTATATTTTTAAAATAAAAAGTATCAAAATGTTGTCTTAGCTTAAAAAAAAAATAGTTTATTAAATATTTAAAATTGTAATATGGAAGGGGATAAACTGAAGTGTGACCTTTTGTTTTGGGTATGATATTTTTATAAACATTTGAAACTATTGGAGGGGTATAATTGTCCCAAAAAATGATATCACTTATGGACGGTCTCTTATTAAATGCACCCTTTTCCTGAAACTAGCTAAACAGGGGCAGTGGCTGCTGAACAAGTAACATGGAGATTTTTTTTTCCTAATCGGACTGTCTGAAGTCCTAGTCAAACTAACTCATTTTGGAAGTACCAGATTAATGTAAATTAACTTGGTGTTTCACAAGCAAGCTGACCTACATTAACTTCTAGCACTTGAAAATAAATCATAAGTACAACTGAAACCTTGCATTATTTGTATTGTAGTCTACTACAAATTATTCACATAAAGCAGTTTAATAAACTGTTTTATTTAATTAAAATAAAATGTAAGTTGTTACGCAAACATTTAATTTTATATATATATATATATATATATATATATATATATATATATATATATATATATATATATATATATATATATATATATATATATATATATATATATATATATATATATATATATACAATGAAAGAGATGCAGAGTTATTTATTACACTACCAAAGCTGTCACTGCTACCAATGAATGTGGGCAAAATTTACCAACTACTCCTGCTACTGCAAGTTGTACAAGCAATTGTTAATTAGCCCCTGACTGACCACATCATAAATAGCTGATAGTGGATCCGTGTTTGCCTTGCTATGCCCTTATTTTTATGAGATTTAACCGCAAATAGCACATCATAAGCAGGCGAATGCCAACTGGAGGTTGATCAACTGGGAGTTAATTTGGAGAAACCCTGTTTTATTATTAATGTCAGATACACTTTTTTGTTCAAATAAATTAATTTTTAAAGGTAATAAAAAAATTTAATTTTTTTTTTAGGACTAGGCTCATTAGTTTCATCATCATCCTTCTTTTTACCCCAAAAGCTAAGCTAATTTCAAAAGTAGAACAAACATTATTTATGCATTAAGCTATAAAACCACATCAATCCTAATCATAAAGGAAGGTAATTTTAAGTTACCCATACCCCCATCACTATAATTCTACAAAAAATCCTATAAAACCTCCATTTGAAACAGCCCAGTTATTCATAGTACAGTTGGCATTTGCCCAGTTCACTTTGTCACATAATCCTTTTGAGGTATAAAACAAATTACCTGAGCTCTACTCTTCTAGATGAGATGAAGTACATTACCCAGGTAATAATCAGCTATTGTAATTAGAGATTTCTTAAAACACACAGGCACATATGAAATCTTTGTTGAAAAAATTCATAGGTTTACAATTCAAATTCTTTCGAGTTAGGTTTATGTTTTGTCTAGGTATAACCCAGGAAAAAAGTAACAAGTCTTTAGGAACGTGTCTGTTTTCTCAGCCACTTGTTTATATTGTCCTTTCAATGTTTCAGCTCTTCCCACTAGATTATTCACCTGTTGATGACAAGTTTTTTATTGTACTTTCTTCAATCATATTGTTTCTGTCTAGCTACTATCTGACCTTGCACATTGTGACCCTGGATCCCACCCAACTGATGTGAAGTTGTCACAGTTCAGAGTAATTTAAAAGGTAGTAGTTCATTTAAAACTTATAGTTAAATAGTTATATAAAAAAAAAATTAAAGACATACCTGTGTCATCAGCTTATTTAGATCATTCTTGTAAGCGTATTTGGCGAATATGTAAACCACAGCTTGTACAAACCAAGTTCCAAATTTTTTATTCCTCCATGACAGATTGCCTAAAAATCATAGTTTTATTATTATTACCTTGTCTAAAACTCTCAATGGTTCTCATTTTAAAACATAAGGGAAGTACTTGCATTCCAATTTTAACTATTATATTAGAACTAAATTGTAATCTAAGTTTAGAATAAATAAAGAAGCTGACTTGAATGACATTATTTCAATGTGAACTTGAAAAAAATATAATAATCACAGATAAACACTAATTACTGTGTTTGCATTATTTGCATTATTGTAAAAGCTGATTTAGGACTAGATTAAATATATAGAAAGCTTTAGGTTAATGCTATATATCACCTGCTGTTGTTGCCATGGCGATGAAAAAATCTGCATCTGAAGCTATTTTTCCTCCACTAGCATCCGCAGCATTTTGGGGCTTGAAGCTTTCAATTGTGTCTTTCGCTAGGTTGCGGTCACTCTCTGCACTACTAAGTGATACACCTGCATCTGGTGTTTCTAGAATTTATTCAAACAAGTTAATGGATGAGTTAAAAGATAAAAGTGCATCATAAATATGAAATTCTATTTTAAATTATAATACAAATATGCTCCTAATACTTATTGATATGAAACACTTAAGAAGCCTTTGAAACTTAAAAACAGGCTTCGAGGTAATGCTTAAAAGTAATGATATATTCAATGTCAGAAAATTTTTCGATAATTTTTATTGGTTAATTTTTTTACTCTAAAACAAAATTAATTTATAGGAAATATTTTATTTTGAACAGTTGTTTGAACTATTACAAAATATTGACCTGGTTTAAGAAGTTCATTATCTGCTATTTAACAGCAAGTAAGTAAAAACATTTAAGCAGAATCAGATCCTTAATTACACACCTGCTTGTAACCTATAATTCTCACTGAACTAATTCCAACCATAATCCTAAACCTTAATATGAACCAAACCTTAGAAATCCTCTAACATAAAACTAAAGGTGAATCCTCAACTCTGATACATTATCCAAAACAAAAAGTAATATCTAAAGTAATATCTAAATAAAAATGTATAGAGTAGTCCAAAAAGCATGACAGTCTCTCCATTAAAATGATGTCACAATGTTCCAAACTCCCCCCTCACAAACCCTGCCTCGTAAAAATGAAGAAGAAATCTAACAAACTTGTTTTTAACATTTTGATTCCTAATAAATACAAAATAAATTATGTTACACTTTTTGTAATGATCTATACACAATATAGGCCTACATGTATTTGACTGCTAACATTGCTTATTGGATTTTTTCTTACTGAATAGTGCCATTTGAATTTAAATTGTATTGCTTACACCTCAAATCATTATTGTGTCATCTACGGAATAAAAGATGTAATGTTTGCTTAACTTTTAAAACTTTTAATACCTTTCCATAGATCTGATTTTTTTATATTAAATGACCGAACCATATTATTTCTCCATACATCGTAAAGCTGCTACAACCATCAAAATCTTTAAGCAAGCAGTAAGAAAATGAATCACTGTTAAATTAAATGAAAACAAAAATCTTCAAAAAATTGTGGAATACATTTATATATATGTATTTATATATATTTAGTTTATAAACCTTCCTCCCTAAAAAAAAATCAAAATTGCTGGTTACACTGAAATCTGTGTATCCATGCTTTGTTATCAATACCATTATTAATGTTAATGTTTTTGTGGTGTTTTAATGTTCATTATCTTTTTTGTTATTTAATGGCATACTATCTTTAGTTTAAATTATTTCTTACAATTACAGAATGTTAAAACTTTAATGCAATATGACATTATTGAAAATTTAGGAAATTTCAAAATCAAAGAACCTATTTGAAATGGTGTTTGTTAAACCATTTGATTTAACTATGATAAAATATCATTAACTCTTGCTGTGTAATCATTATATAAGTTATTTCTGAGAACTGAGGGTATTATCGTACAAAGTTATATTTTAATTGGTGTTAAAAGTAATAGCATCAAAAGCTGGTAGTAGCAGTGAAAGATTGAATTATGTTTTACCTCTGCACAACATTCCAGAATGACAGAGAGATATAAGAAATGTAGGAACTATAATATAGGTACCATATGTTGAAGAAACAACTTACTTCCTCGACAAGCTTGAATAAAAAATATTTTTGGCTTTCCTCGAAGTGACATGGAGCCACGGAACCAATTTCTAATATCCTTTATCGGAACTGCATTTATAGGCTTATCATCTTTAACATAACCATCTACCCCAAAAACAACTCCATCCTCCCCGTGAGTTAATATAAAAAGAATAAAACAATCTAAAGAACTGTAATCTCGACGGGCTGCCTCCTGTAGCACATCAGTCATTTCCTGAAATACATAGTTAATATTACATTGCAAATCAGAAAATAATTTGCATTTATTTGTATTTTAAATGAATCACTGTTCATAAAAGAAATTTAAAACATTAGTCCTACTTTGCAATTAGAAGTGCTTATTGTAAAATAAGGGGTCATCTATTTGTGCCGACCATAAAGTTTAAATCCTCCCTTGACCCTTGATGTGAAAATCCACTAAAACTAATTAGTCCTATACAAACTTACTTACAAAATGATAGTTCAAAAACATAATTTTTATAGTCTACTTAGCAATGTAATTTTGATTTCTTTAAATATATATGTATGTTGAAAGCAAAAATTTTAATAAGATAAGAGTTTCTTTTTTGAAAAAGTTTTAATAGTATAAAAAGATATATGTACATATCATGAGCACTTGTTTTATTGTTAATTTTTTTTTATATTAACCATTTAGAGTGTATAAAACATGTAAATATTTAATGAAAAATTTATAAAATAATTTTTTAAGTTGTATGTAGTGTAGCTAGTTGCACATGTAAATAAGATATGACGTCACAGGCTCTAAACCTTTCGTGCCCAACAAAATCTAATTCAAATGTAGTCGTTCGCATTGCTATGTTAACCGTTTAAAAAATGATAGAACGCGATTATGATTCCAATTATACATGCCCTTTTTATTAGCAGCGTTTATTGACCGTTACTGCCGTATAATTTTTATTTCAACATTTTACTTGTTTTTGTTAATTTCATATTGAGTTTAAAAGGTGAGTTTTCAAAAATTCAATTAAAATAGTAAAACATTGAGACTAACTCTGTTTTTAGTGGGATTATCTTCGTTTTTTATTAAACTTTCTAACTGGCATATTTATTTTAGTTTTATCCGTTTAGCAGACTATGCAAAATGTCTCACAAACTAAGTACCCTATTAGCAGTATCGATACCGCATTTTCATGTTCCTACGTTTTATAGGAATTATGTCACCAATTTTAATACATTTTTCATTAAAGAAGTTTAATAATTACACTAGTAAGTAAGTGGAGTCCAAGATAATAAATTAACCTTTTTAAAATAGTAAAAATTGTATGAATTAAGCTAATATGTTGTGGTCTGTATTGCGTGCTACCATTGATTGAATTAGGCATACGATAACTCAATACAAAGTTGAAGTTAAGTTACAAATAGAATGATTTAAAACTAAATTTCATGACACTAGGTTCAATTTTTTCGAATACTACATCTAAAATGAATTTGAAAGTATGTAAAGTATGGTTGATAAGTTTGCTAGTAGTCCTGAGGTACCTTTTTCTTTTCTAAACATGGTACGGGATTGAATCTGCCCTGTCCACAAATAAAGTCACTATTTTCTACACACATTCCCCTCCCCCATCCATAACTTATCCTATTTTTGCCAGAAGATTTTCCAGACCCCGTATCCCCAATCTTTTGTAAAATGTTATCACAACTGGACAGTCTGGTCTAGTATGTAGTAGGCCCGCTAACTAAACTGATAGATCGGTACCCGGCCTGGTGACCGTAGGTCATCCCACGACTAAGCTGTCCCTCACGTTCAAAACCAGGTGGCAAGATGTCGTATTTAAAACTGGATGGCATAAGTCGTACATAAACGCTTGTGTCTAGCGTCTGCCTACGTAGCTCTGTGAAATGCTAGATTCTTGATAACGTTGATGTTTGTTTCGTGCCAGCTATGTTCAGTTATCTAACGTCACCCAAAGATTATCTCTTAACTGACATGCTTCCATTAAGTCAAAAACACTCATATATGTTGCACTGTGCCAATAGAGAAAGATATTAAGGCCCGTAAATGGGGATGGATCGGACACACGTTAAGAAAAGAAAAAGAAAACATCACAAAACATGCATTGGACTGGAATCCCCAGGGGAAAAGGAGGGTGGGCCGGCCAAGGAAAACATGGAAGAGAACGGTTAAGGAAGAGGTAAAAACAGCTGGGCTCTCATGGGCACAGATTAAGGGAGCCGCTCAAAACCGAGTCCGCTGGAGATGTGTGGTTGCAGCCCTTTGCTCCCCAGGGGCCACAAAGGAGTGATGATGATGTTGCACTGTACTGATCTGTCTCTATGATACCGTTTACCTAGGAATTAGGAATGTTTATTTTTTTTTACTCAGCCAGTTTCTTTTATTTTTACTATTACTAAGACGTTTGAGTTAAATGATTTAATCTAGCCAGTGGTCTATTTTTATTTAAATAATTTTTAATAGACCACTTTTAAATTAAATAATTTATTAATATCTTGGTAGAGATACTCTATGCAGTTGTAAATGCATTACAAATACTTGTTTGAAAATTTTTTAATTGTCCGCCTACGCAGAGTTATTTCCCTTTCGCCTTTTTTCTATACTCTCGATTGACCAATTTTTGTTTTTATTTTCCATAGGCTTAGTTGTCCCCGCAATTTTTACACTAAAACCGTCATATCTAGAGAACCATTTATCCTATAAATATAAATTTGGTATCATTGTGCAACATTTTGTCCCCTTAATACGACCCCGTCATTATTTTGTCATTTTAGCTATTTAAAAAATTGTGTGCAGCTAGCTAATGTAGTGTTATACAAAATCATATGACCACATCAGGTTCATGACCCCTATTTATGTTTCCTTCATTGTTTGAGTACAAATGAATAGCATTTGTTCTATGATATATATAAATAATTGTAATTTTATATATATATATATATATATATATATATATATATATATATATATATATATATATATATATATATATATATATATATATATATATATAAGTTCGAAACCCTAGAGTTTGTGATTACACACTTTACAAGAAAAAATTAAAGAGACAGAATGTCCAGTTTTAACTCCTAAAGTGTAAGCCTACTTAGGAAATTACCCACCTCACACTTTTTATTACCATGTACTTCAACCTCAAAACCAAGTTTCCTAAAGACTGTCTCAATGCTTCTTCTATCTGCTAGTGTTCCCTCTCGATCCTCAAGTTTGTCAAAATTTTCATTATTAATCACTAAAACTAAGCCTCTGGTTTTACATTTCATCGTGTAGAAGTGGGTCTGAAGGATACAGCAAAATTATGTCTATTAGGCACAGAGTTATGCTATCTTTGTTCTTTGTTGTGGAGTAAAAATAGTGTGTTTGGGAGTGAGACTATTAGTGTTACAAGAGATTTTTGTGTTTGAAGAATACATAACAGAACAACTATGTAGGGTCATTGTTGAGTGTCTATAAGTTAAGTTAGCTCCAGCAGAAACTGTCATGGTTTTGCCATCATATTAAAAGGAGTCTTGATCTGTGTTGTGAAAGAGTAATCAAGCCTTGTCTCATTATCTTTGCCAAACAAATCATGTAAACCAATGAAGAGCCTGTAAACCACTGAAGAGCCTATGTCAATCCTTTCATGTGATATCCTGTATGTCTTTCAGTCCAAGAAGATAGTTATACACTGTACACAAGAATTACTGGTACTCAACCACTTTATCAGCACTGACCTCTGACACAGCTAACTGGATCTAACACCCATACGACCACCCTGGTACAGTATTGTTTTAGAGAGCATATGTTTAAGTTTTTACTTTGAAATATTTGTTAATGCTACATTTGGCAAATTTTTTAACATTGGATAATATGAAAGAGTCGACTTGTGTAACACACACTCTAAATTATTAATCTATATGATTTTTAAAAATGTAACACTATAATGGTGAACAAGATTAATCACTCAAGCTACCTATCTTCTACCTTACGTTTACTATTTCCTATTCTACTGAGATGTGCGATCAAGTAGAATTTCCTATTCTACTTTAATTTCTTATTCTATTGAGATAAACAAACTAGTTGAATTTCTTATTCTGTTGAAAATGCTAGCTAGTTTACAACGGCACTCACCTGCCCCCTGGGTGTTAAGGAGTTTTTGTGCTGGGATATCAAATGATGATCACTAGCTTCAATTAGCCGTACATCATGTTTATTCAGATCTTGCTCTGACGGCCATGCTTGAGATGATAAAGTTTTTGTCATCAACTAACTGATTAAAACAACAAATACTTTAATTATTCCAAAATAAACTCACTATCAGGGAGCTCATCCTCATCTAGGGGTACTGCTTGTTGTACAGGCAATGTAGCTGGTTGTTGAAAGTGTTGCTTAGGTTTTAAAATGTTTGCAGTTTCAATTAATTCATAACGTACAGCAGCATTATATAAAGCATCAAAGGCATGGGGTCCTCTGCTGGGAAGAAGTTCTAGTAAAAGCATTGCCTTTTCTCTGTTTGTAGTTGGATTCTGTTGTGATAAAATTTTATAGAAATTTTTTCAAATGTTAATTTGTTTAGTTTATTTTCCCCCCACTGCAACACTGACCAGGGAAATTAGTAATTCATGTCCAAACAATGAGGGTATTAAACAATCAGAAAAGCTCATTATTATCCAGATTTTGTAAAGGAAAACCAATTACATTAGATTAAAATTGTTCAAAAATTAATATAATATTAATAAGCTCAGGAAATATGACATAGCGGTCTTTTTTTCCTTAATAACAAAACTGTTAAAACAAAATATTAGTTTTCATTCAAGCTGCGTTTATTGAGGGATGGGAACTTTGTAATAACATTTTAGGTAAATGATAGGGTCTGATAACAAGGGAGGTTAAAATCGCCAGGGACAGATATTTAAAAATAATAATGGGCGGATACACACACGATATAGGGTGATAGTTAAGATGTAAAACAATTTACACAACATCATTGAATTATGAGTCAATTCTTCCTGCTCAAACAAGAAGCATATTCTTAAAAATTAAGCTAATTCTTTCAAAATACATTAGGCTACAAGAGTGGGTTTTAAAATGTTCTTTAAAAACAACTTTGCCCCATCAAAGAAAAAAATGAATCCAAGCCTTAGCTAAACGTAAACTTATTAATGACCCAGATTACCTCTATAATTCTTTCCTCCATGTGTGGGGCAATGATTTTCTGATTTTTCAAGTCTTTACAAATAAATGTTATTCCATTTTTCATGTCTTCTGCAAGTTGCATGAAATTCCGCCTTAATAGATCTTTGTGTTCTTTTTCCATATTAGCATCACATTCTGAAAAGAAAGATAAGTGCTTTTTATTTCATTTGAACTTTTTTAACTGATATTGCTTGCTAAAAAAATGTATTTTACATTTCTTTGCGGCTTGCTTTTTTGTTTTCAGTACTAGACCAAGTCAATCTTTGAATAACAGAGGAACATGACACCAAATTTTGTAAAGTAGTGGCATGCTAAGGGAAGGTGGACAAGACAACAGCTCAGGTATATTAATTTGCCCCTAGAATCTTGCAATCCGCTCTAATCATATACTCTATGCCATTGTGCTTTCAATAGGTTTAAATATACATCTGGAAACAGTGGATGCGTCTAGAAGAGTGAAATCTCCTCCAGGTTGACTTCCAAGGCATTAGTTGAAAGGATCAATGGGTTACCGAAGCATCTTGACTTTAGTCGAGTATATTCCAAAGGAATGCTAAGCATTACATTTTGTACCAACATTGGTTGCAGAAGCTGCCAAAAAGTAATCAAACTAGAAAACCAGACTAGGTATCCTATCATTTAATAAGGGATCCACCTGTTTGCTTTTGGTTTTATATCTTCTAGATGGGTTATTAAAATTTATTAGAAACATTATAGAGACATTGGAAGGAAGGAATGTGGCATGCCTTAGGCTTATTTAAACAAGATAGCTAGGCCTATAACATTATATATAACATAACATTAGTATTAGTCTATAGGATAGGGCACTCTGGTAATAGGCTAACTATACAAAAAAATACATAGGCCCTAGGCTATTTTTATAATTTTCATAGTATTCTATAGGCTATATAATGCTATATAATATTATATAAAAAGTATCTGAGTCTAGGTCTACATTATTAGGGGCCTAAATAATAACAACGAGCTGACCCGTGGCGTAGCATACGCTGCTATTTAGTTGTTATATTTTCTACTTTTCAGTAATTCATAATTTGTGAATTCGTCACTACCAATGCTGCCACTGAAAATATTTGCTTTAAAACACTATCAGTAGCTCGTTAAAGATAATAACCCCACTCCTTTGCCCACACCACTTCCCCTCCCCCCACCCTCAGTGAGGCAGCCTCCTCTTAGTTACCTCCCCTAAGTTTAAAATCATTTCGAACTAAATTAACTGCCCCTAATAGCCGTCACTACGATTTTAATTATTTGGCGTGAACCACAGCTCACCAGACCGGTGAGAGGAAGAGAGGGGGCTGCTAGACGCGCTTACATCTTGGTAGTGTCCAGCAAGACCCCATGAAGAGAATTATTTATATAATTATAAAATTTCTAGATCTAGATCTATCTAGATTTCTATTGTATTTTTTTACAGCTTGTCTGTTCATCGATATTAATAATATTATCAATTGTTTAAAACCAGGGCTACATCATGAATGAAACTCTTTGTAGCTTTCAAAACATAAATTCTCCTAAAATGTAAAATAATTACTAAAATTTAATGAGTCACCTTCTTTTCACATTACTAGAGTGGTAGAGTAGATCTAGATCTAGTCTCAGCCGATTTTACCTAGATCTACCTAAAGCCTAAAACGATAGTGCTAGATTACCCATTATTTATACTAGATTCTAGATCTAGATCTAGTACAACTACTAGATCTAGAATCTAGTACTATTAGAAGTATTATGCATTAGTTTAGTAGTTTAGTATTACTATTAATTACTAATTAATTAATAATTAGGCATTAGGGCCGGTAATCTATCGTTTTAGGTACGTAAAATCTCCCGCGGCTAGTAATGTACGAAAAGTTGTGTAAAATATTATAGATAAATGAATAATAAACCTAAACCAATGGCTACATACATAGATCTATATCAATATATAGGCAAGAAATTAACTTTAAACATCAGTGTTTGCGAGCAGGATTTGCTAAATCTAGATCTATATAAAAAGCAACCAACTGTAAGTTAGAGTGGCTTCACTGAATCTTGCGCTATAAGTTTACAATAAAAAAAATAAACAAGATAGCTACTATAGTAAATGAGCATGGTTGCATCTGTTGGAAACATCGCTAGATCTAGTAGTCGCTAGTCTTCATTTATTACTGAAAAGCTTTAATTCCATTGTTTAAAAACAGGTACATTAATAAAACAAGGAAACATTTTTGTATTTTTCAAAACATAGATCTACAAATCCTCCTAAAAATGTGAAATAATTAATTATTAAAATGTAAGGAGTCACCTGTTTTTCACATTACTAGTCGCGGGCGATTTTACATACCTAAAACGATAGATTTTTAGATTACTATTTAGAGTCTACTAGTAGATCTAATACTTAATACTAGTAATACTAGATCTAGATTAGAATCTAGATCTAGATCTAGTATTTAATTTAGCGCCTAACTTAACTAGAGATCTACTAATAAATAAGTAATAAGTAAAATAACTAATGAAATGTTTATCACATGGCCCATTGCGGAAAAATGTACATTTAGATTTAGATTCTAGATCTAGAATCTATAACAAATACAACAGTTTTGATCACAATAGTGACAATAGATAAAGATAAACTGTTTCATCACTTTTTTTTTTATTATTTTCCAAAAATTATTCCAACTCTAGGTCTAGTAGATCTTGATCTACATTCCAGATTTAGATACAATGATCTTCCCATTTTGTATTAAAAATTAGGTCAAGTAAAATTGTGTATTTCCGTTCAGACCTAGAAATCTAGGTCTAGATTTTAGTCAAAAAAAAACACCCGTTTTAATATCGATTCTAGAATCTAGATCTAGACTTCTAGATCTAATTTTTTATATATAAATTTAAAAAATGGCTAATAGCAATGCTAACCCTGTTCCTAACAACCCCAACCCTGGTTCTACAATACGCCTAACCCTAATTTCAATTAATTTGTAACCATAAAACTAACTAGTCGAGATTACTACTAACAACCCAACACCCCTTTTTTTTCCCACGTTTTCTTTGACTTGCTTTCGCGTCTGTTTATTTGTTTATGTGTGTGTTTTTCCAATCAAATCTTGCGATCGAAATTTCGGGCACTTCCCAGTTAGCTAGCGCGCTGAAATTTTCAGGGAAGCTTTGTTTCCGATGACAATACAATGTTCAATTATTATTATTACTAAATTGATCCATGGAAAAATTTTATTCATCATTTTAGACCCCCATTGATTTGTGCAAAAAAGGGACATAACCTAGTAATTGTAATTTGATAAAACAAGGTTCGGTACTTTCCATCTTCTCGCTTACTGAAGGTTCGAGCACACGATTGGCTGAGTAGTGGTCACGCGGTGTTTGTGTACAAAGGAAGTAGAATGTTGATGGTCGAATGGTTTGCACGCGAGGGCAAAATGGTGAAAGAAACGGCAACACAGAAGAAACGTCGATTGGAAAAGGCACGTGTTTTTTACGAGTTGTCTTCGTTTACCCAAAAAGAAAAGTGAAAAAAAAAATGAAAAACGTGGGGCGCCGTGATTTTCTTACAGTTTTTAATACTGTTGACTCTCTACAAGCTCCCTATTAAAACTCAATAATATTATCTAATCAATAGTAATATAACTTTTACATCTTATATTAACAATGACCGATAAAAAACTTTTACTTCGGCGCCCCACGTTTTTCATTTTTTTGTCATAATGCGCACGCAGTTTGCGATCGCTTATAGTAGAGTGATCGCTTGCATTACTGTGATGTATAGCATTTATTTTCTACTTTTTAGTTCAATCAGAAAACGTGGGTTTTTAAAAACTTTTTTAATGATAATTATTTACTTTCTCGTATATACGAAGTATAGAGAAATTAGTGTTGTAATCGTGCAAAAAAAAATCGAGATTTGTAGATTTTACAAATCTCGACGTTTTACACCTCACTGATACGGAAAAACATAATTTTGCGATCTTGTCCGTGTGTCTGTGTGTGTGTGTCTGTCTGTCTGTCTACTTTGAATTTTTCAAAAGCCTATAACTTGAGTATTATTTCAGATAGATTAATGAAATTTCACTTGTAAGTAAAAGATCTAATCCTCTACCATGTATCAAATTCTGAGTAATTTCCGTTGACAGGAAGTACTAATTTACGCGATTTCCGATTTCTCAAAAAACGCATGTAAATTTAAAAAGTAATAATAATATTGCGCACTATTATGCACATTTTGTTTTGGCGTTCGCTTGGCGCGGAATTAATTTTTCTATGAGATTCTATTCTATTTTTAAAAGTTTAAGTAATTAAAAATCATGTCTATATTCCAAGTTATATAAGAACGAGAAAAATGACCCGTTAAGGAAGGATACAACGGGCGCTAGGCTGATAGTGCTGTCTCTTTTCTCTAAACTAAAACCACCCCCCCCCCACCCCCCAAAAAAACATGTCTACCGTCCCATTCAACGAAATATAATTATATACTTTTTCCAGTGTCCGCCCCCTCCCCGAAAATTCTACCCCCACCCCCGAAAATTTCAAGTACCCCCACCCCTCTCCGGGGAGGAAAAAGTCTGAAAGAAACACTGGTGTCGCGCTTAGCCACTACCCGAAGAATTGCATTAAAGAAATTGCAAGAAAACCACTTTTTAGATTAGACACATTAATTAGGCGGTAATTTTATTATATAGTATCGATGAAGACATTTCTTTTGAGTTGGGGAGGGGGGGGGGGAGGGGGCTCAGACGTTCTTACACGGGGGTGGGGCTTCGCCCCTACCCGAAGAATTGTATGAAAGAAACTCTTCACGCAAACCACTTAGATTAGACAAAATTGCCTTTTTATTCAATGTTTACTCGAGAATCAATGACGTCATATTACTGTGTGCACTCTCCGGCTTGAGATTATTTTCTACTCTATGCTAAATGTGACGACGTCATACTTCGTTTTTCGAATTACTATGCATGTTTTTAATTTGCTTGTGTTTTCTCTAGAGCGTTCTTGTCAGATAGATACACAGACAGCGAAACTATTAGTATTAACTAGGCATACTGCTAGCTTCGCTTAGGTTTTCAAAATCATTGAGAAATTGAATGATTAATTAATAGGTGATTGGCTGTTATGTTAAATGCTTAGGGCCTTAATTTATACAGTGGAGCAATTTTATCTCACTAAAATATTGATGGAATAATCGCAAACTGATTACTCGCAACTGAAAGGGCTTTCTTAATAGTATCAATCAAATACTATATTAAATTACTTTCGCAATTAATTTTTACAATTTCAGTGCAATACAAAACTTAATTTATAACAAAATATCTACTTAAAACAATGCTATACTTTATGATTATTATTTTTTAAAAAGAGTATACGAAATATTTTAAAAAATTATTACTTTAAAAAGTTACCTCCCCTGTTCATAGGCAAAATGACAAAATCTCGTATAATGAGAATATCACTCGCGGTCATTTTTATCCCTCTTCGAGGGCTTTGAGCCTGACCAGCAGTTTTTCATACGGCCTAGTCATCTATAGAGGTGTATGCAAAAAATTAGCCAGATATACAAAGACTAAGTACCCTGAAATCTTTGTTAAAATTACCCTCTGTCTTTCCCATAAAATACAAAGATTATTTAGGGAAATACGACTGATCAGTTTTGACCCATTTCCCGATTTTTCCCGGACATGGCGTGTTTTTGTGACACCCCAAGACGTTCTCCTACCACCTCACAAAATTTCAAGGGGGGGAGGGGTCGTCGGAGGAAAAAATTTTTCGTAATCGAGCTCATATAAAGAGATTGTCACTCGCGGTCACTTTTTAGCCCTCGTCGATGGCTTTGAGTGAAACCGACAGGTCTGCCCTACGTCCAAGCCATTTACCTATAAGCATGCCAAAAATTAGCCAGATGTAAAGAGGGTAAGTGCCCTAAAATCCGTTTTGAAATGACCCTCTGTTTTTCCCATAAAATACAAAGATTATATAGGGAAATACAACTGGTCAGTTTTGACCCCTTTACGAAGTTTTCCCAGATATGCCGAGTTTTTTGTGACACCCCAAGGCGTTCTTCTACCACCTCACAAAATATCAAGGGGGGTCGTCGGAGGACATTTTTTTCGTAATAGAGCTCACATAAAGAGAATTTCACTCGCGGTCACTTTTTAGCCCTCGTCGAGGGCTTTGGGTGAAACCGACAGGTCTGCCCTACGGCCAAGCCATTTACCTATAAGCATTGAACAAGAAATGGAGGTTGCCATAAATGCATCGACATCCTCAGCTAACACATCTGCTGCCGTGGCGGAACGTCCAGACCAGTTGCGTGACAATAATGTTGACAGAGGTCGCGGTGATCCCCGAAGCGTGATTGTAGTTGTCATGAGCGTCGAGGGCGCTATCTACAAGTTAGGAACGGAACATGGTGTTCTAAAACAACTGTATGCGAGAAGTGAGTTTTCAATTCTTCACGAAAAACTGCTCTTATTGTCGTCAGTTGGCACTGAGGAAAAATCACTACGAACCATCGCATCTTCACAATCATTGACCGGCGGCCTAGGCTACACTCGCTGCAAATGCACAACCAAGTGCACAACAAATCGCTGCAAGTGTAAAAATAACAAGCTACTATGTAATTCTAAATGCTATTAAAGTTCAACTTGTTGTATCAAGTGATAATATTGATTGATTGAGAATATAGTACAATAAAAAATTTCAATGTTTCTGTCATTTACTTTAATGAATAATAAATAAAGACTTAATTTCATGATCCTTACTGTATTAAAAAAAATCTGCTCATGATCTTCTAATTCAGACGTTGGCCGCTCTACCGGCCAGTCCGCCAAAGGCCGAAATCAAGCAAAGTTTCGGACTTTCACTGGGAGGCGATATTGGCCAAT
The DNA here is from genome assembly GCF_028476545.2 of Physella acuta. Lineage (NCBI taxonomy): Eukaryota > Metazoa > Mollusca > Gastropoda > Physidae > Physella > Physella acuta. The sequence goes on from NW_026731831.1 coordinate 733,208, forward strand.
GCGCGCATTTCGGCCTTTGACCGCAACATATATATATATATATATATATATATATATATATATATACTAGCCGTCCCGGCCAGGCCCTGCTCTGGCTTCTGTGAAAAACCTTTCTGTTAAAGACCATTACCTGTGTGTTTAGTAATCATCATAAACCCGGCATTGCTCACCCAAACCACGACCAACCAAAACCAAAACAACAAAACGCAAACATAACGCTAACACAATTACAAATACAAACGAAAACAAAAACCTAGCAACAAACCCAACCACAACCACAAACACCAATACAAACACAAAGAAAAAACAAACAAAAAAGCAAACGAAAACAAAAACCTAACAACAAACCCAACCACAAACACCAATACCAACAAAAAAAAAAAAAACGAAAAAGCAAACGAAAACAAACCAAATCCAAACGCAAAACCAACCAAAAACACAAATACAAACCCAAACAAAAAAACACAAACAAAAACGAAAAAAGAAAGAACGAAAACAAACCAAATCCAAACGCAAAACCAACCAAAAACACAAATACAAACCCAAACAAAAAAAAACACAAACAAAAACGAAAAAAGAAAGAACAAAAACGAACCAAATCAAAACGCAACCACTAACGCAAACCCACCTAAACACAAAGAAAACACTAACGCGAACATAAACGCCCGGGGCAGAATCGCCTGTTTTAGCTTAATAAACGACTATAGTACCCCAACGTATTCATAGTTTTTGCACTCACTTAAACGAACGCGCCTGTTTCAATTTAATGAACAATTATAATACTCCAAGCTTATCCGTAAAATACCTAAAACATTTGCACTTGATCAATCCCCGCTAATTATGTAATTATTTTTTTCCCAACACCAAAACAAAGTAATTAAAAAGTAAATGCTTTTCAACTAATGCAATGATTTCATAAAGGGAAGTAATTGTGTTTTGCCTAATTTATCAAAGGGAAGTAAGCGCTATAGGACTAAAGAAAGACATAATTAGAATTTTTGTAAAAGATGATATTTTTTTTAAAACTTGTGTTTAATGAACATGCCGACAATTATTACTATAATTTGAAAAATGAAAATGATTTCCCAACACTTTTAATAGTAATTTTTTAACTCATAAATTTAGACAAACGCGCACGATAATTTTCTAACTTTTAAATTCGTACACTTCCAACGACATACAGATTACATACAGAACTGAGCTTTATATATTAGATATATATATATATATATATATATATATATATATATATATATATATATATATATATATATAATAATAAGAAAATACGAGAACATTTAGGGGAGCTCACACATTCTTAATTTTAAACTACACCTTGTGTTTTTTACTTCCCTTTTTACTTTTCGTCTTTACAGTAGCGTACGCAGTAAAAACCATGTTAAAACATCCACTAATAAACAAAATAAATAAACATCAATAAAATTCTCAATATCAGACATGGATGGTTATAATACCCCAAGCTTATCCACAAACGGAAAGAAAAAAGTAAACATAGAGGGCATTTAGGAGCTGGCTTCTAAACTGTTATTGATTTAAAACAAATATTTGCGGTGCAAAGCAATGTCATCTAATGGAAACTTTAAAGCTATAAAACATAAACATAGCTCTTAAAGAAATTGTTTCTTCGATCTAGACTTTACAATCGAGAACGTAGTTAAACTTTACACTGCTAAATGTGTGCTAAAGTCATCATGAACAATATTGAAGTTTAAAATCTTAGGCGATACCCTACATTATGTATGTCAGGGGCGGAACTACAGTGCCTCTAGACCCCGCAATGCGGGGGGGGGGGGGGGGGGCCCACGCCATTTAGGGGCCCACGGCCGACCATAAAAAAATTGTTATAGTTAAAAAAAAAAATGTTCTTGCATTTTTGACTTAATGTTTGTTTTGTAAAAAAGATTACCGTAGCTGCGGTTGGATTATCTTTATTCTATAGACACCATCCCACGCTCATTTTTCCTTCGTTTTTAAACCACTGTGAAAGCCGAGTCCTCTTTCTCCTACAATGAAACTTATCAAAGATAAGCAAACGTTCAAACCACTTCCATGACTTATTTCCCTTTTTTAAATGGTCAAATAGTGATGCTCATAAGCCTCTTTTTAATAGATTTGTACTAAACAAATTAAAAAGCAATTACTTCTCTTTATTATTATTTGTTTATAAATTACTTACTAAAGAATGACACTGTATAAAAAGAAAATGTATTTAAAATTAATAAAATAAATACAAAAAACATAAAAATAAACATGACACGAGACACCATTATTTACAGAAAGCTTTCATGTTTTATATTCTTTTGACCAATATGAGGATAAGTGTCTTACGGCACAGATAATATAAAACTGATTTTCACAAAACAGACTAATGCACTTACACTCATGACATGATGTTGTAATTTGTTCTAATTAAAAAAAAACCCACGTATTTCTCATAACACGAACAGGCCAGCATGAATATGTATCCTATGTTCGTATGTTGTTTATGAGTATATATATATATATATTTATATGGGGGGGGGGGGCCTAAAAATTTTTTTTGCGGGGTGGCCCCTTTTTTCTAGTTCCGCCACTGATGTATGTATATATAAATATATATGTAAGTCAAAGTTTTGACGCCCCCCCCCCCACCCCACGAGACGATCCTGGCTACGCCACTACTTCTGGCGGAAAAACTTCAATATATCAAAGAAATTGCAAATCTAGAACCGTTAACGTCACGGCAGTGGCGCAGCTAGGTCGGGTGTTACCCGGTGCGGCAGTTAATGGTGCCACCCCCCAGAGGCGTAGCGACCCTTCTTCCCGTCGTGGACAAACTTTCAATTTTCGATTTGCACTCCCCCCCCCCCCCTCAAACGTTCGATTGACACCTCTTAAAACACTAACACTCGAATTAATCACTTAAGTGGAATTATAATTTTTCTTTATGTATTTTGCTAATTTTCCTTGGTGTCACCCCCCTAAACGGTGTCACCCAGTGCGGTCCGCATCCCCCCCCCCCTCGCTACGCCTCTGCGTCACGGGACATTTACCAGATTTTAAACTCCATGGCTAATGATACCTTTGACAAAGAAAATATTACTATATTTCCTAATAAAACAAAAATACATATAATAATATTCTCTATCAGTTGCAGTAGCGTAGCGAGGGGAGGCGGGGGGGGGGGGGGGACATATGTCCCCGGGCGCCGAGCTTAGGGGGCGCCAAAATGGGTTGGAAAAATAAATTGAAAGGTTGAGGGGGGTGCAAGTCAAAATCTCGAGGGGGGGGTGCAAACCGAAAAGTTTGTCCCCGGGCGCCGGGAAGGGTCGCTGCGCCTCTGATCAGTTGATTGTTACAAACATTATTTAAATATAAGACACAATCATTATACTTATAGGTTTATTCTTTTAAAACATTTATTATCAACAGATTTTTTACAGTTACACTCCAACTACCCCCCGCCCCCTCGATAATAGAACCCAACTCATAGATATAACATTTTTTACTTTGTAATGATCAAACGACTGATAGGGGGTCATCCATAAATGACGTCACGCTTTTTTGGACGATTTTTACCTCCCCCCTCCCCTCCGTCACACAAAGCCAGACCCCCCTAAAATGACGACACACCTCAACCTACAACCTCCCCCCCCCCCCTCGAAATTGCAGTTGAATTTTTTTTTTTTTTTAAATCGATATTTTTCTAAAATCTTGTCTAAACTATTACAATTTATTAAAACAGCTATCAAAAACGCGAAGTAACGTTTAAAATTCGTTTTCTAACATTGCTTTTTTATAATGCAAAAGTGTGACTTCGCAACATCTGAACCCCCCCCCCCCCCCCATCACACATCGTCACAAAATTACGGACCCCCCTCCCCCCCTACGAGTGTGACGTCATTTATGGATGACCCCTAGGTAGAACATAAAAACTCGGGTGTTCAGAGGGTAGATTGCAGGACCACATGACTTACTAGTTGTCATAGACATTCTATGTTACTATTTTGTTACAAAGTTTGAAATGACCACAGAAAATGGGTGTAAATTATCAAAACTAACTGCCTAGGGACCATTATTTATATTTTGTTATTTCAATATCACAAATAAAAGTGTAAAAATAAAAGTAAAAATTTGCAGAAGACTCAATTTACAGTAAAACTTATATTTGCTTATAATTGTGTGTGAATTTAAAAGCTATTCAATATGTTTGGAAATAAAATAATTGCTTTTACAGTTTCTATTTTACTTTTTCACATAAAAAGACATCTTTACAATTTCTAAAAGTTGCCATTTATTATGAAGTTGTTTCTCTTCCTTGATCTTTTGTAGATTGCCTAAGCAGACCAGGGAAAAAATAGAAGGTTTTCCTTAATGTGTGGGTCACTTCTGACATTTGTTTTGTTTTTTTGGATGAAACTTTGTCTGCAATGCATTCATTCACCTGTGAACAATCACAGTTTTAGAGTTATACTTACATTATTGAATTTGTGGGAAATCACTAAAATTAAAATGATAAAGCTATGCCGTTCTCATTTTTAAATTTTCTTTTACAAAATCAATTTTACCTTTGTCATCAATGTATTGATATCACACTGGTGTGCAAACTTGCTAAACACATACACAACAGTTTGTATGAACCATGAGCCATTTATAATATTGCGTATTGCCACATACTCTTTGAAGAAAAAAAAAAACATTTCAAAGTTTAGAAACTGCTCTAATTTGTGAACGGAATTTAAAATATAATACTTTAAAACGATAATATACTGTCTATGTATTTTCTATAGTGTTTTATGAGACAAATGAGTCATAGTTACCCTCTGTAGTGGCAAGAGCTATGAAACAATCAGCATAAGTTGGAACAGTCCCATCAGAGGTTTCACTTTCTGTCAACCTTTCAGCCACAGCTTTTGCTTCTTTATAATTTTCTTCCACCACTTCTATTCCTACATCATCTTTGCCTGCACCAAAGCAGAAATAATTAGACTGAAATCTATTCAAATACATTTTCTTAAAGTAATAGATTTTAAAAAAGGTTTAATAAATAGCTTGGCCAATACTTCTCCAAAGTATAAAATTTGAGGGATAAAATATTACATTATCCAATAGATAAATTTTACTCAAAATATTTTAAAAAAAAGATTGCTTGGCTTTTAGGGTGACAGATTAGTTATCATTCTATTACACATAGTAATTTAAAGTATTTGGAGGGCTTAATAATGCAATACCACATTGTTATCAAAGTAAAAGACACAGAGTGAAAGACCTAATAATAATTGTTTTAACTTTCTTTTGAATGCTAATTTATTAACTAAACACTTCTGACAACTTTTACTGTTGTGATATTAATAAACACACATATTATTTCAATTGACAACTGTGAAGTCCATACCTCCACGACAAGCTTGGATAAAGAACAGCTTTGGTTTGTTCAAAAGCTTTCCTTGTTTGCAGACCATGTCTCGGATTTCCTGTACACTTATGGCATTTACAGGAATGCCATTTTCCATTTTTCCATCAGTTCCAAACACATAGCCTCCATGGCCATGAGATAAAAATATCACCACAAAACATTCATCGTTGTCTGTGACTAAGTTAAGCTCATATTGAAGTTCAGTAACAAGCTTCTAAAAAATTTAAAACAAAAAAAAAGGAATTTTTAATTCACACAAGTTCAAATCAAACATAAACTTTAAACATTCAAGTATTAATGAAATGTTAATTATTCAAATCATATCTATGATATCATAATGTTTAACTTAATTTACCAGCCTATCCAAAATGTTTCAAGCAAAATATGTCGGAGACTAGAATTTAAAACTTTTTTAGATAATTATATTTTTTTTTAAAACTTAAAAGGTTACAAACTCTAAAGGTTAAATTAAAGTTAGCTAAAAAGAAATGTCTAAAGCATTCTCCTCCTAGTTTTTCAGCAGCTTGCTGGGGTTTTTTTTTACGTTTGTATCTCCACAACAAATAAATTAAGAAAATTGTGATCTATTATAGAAATTAGCTTATCGAATTAAATTAATCAAATAAAGTTTGAGGTAATATTCCACAGCAATATTAAAATCTATATGTATTTGACTAGACAATGTCCAAACAATTACCTGCAACAACCATTCTACCTAACTCATAGGTTCTTAACCCTAGTTCTATCAAACCCCAGGGCTTTGGTAAGTCAGTCACAGGTATTCAGTGAAGGTCAAGACATACACTAGACTCATATTATTCACGATAGTATTTTCTCAGTTGCGAACAATAGAACTATTATTGTTAGGTATTGTAAATGCACATTTGATACTGGTGAGTTTGATACCATCAAAAAGGTTAAGGACCACTGATCTAACTGATCACATGTGCATGCTTTACAAAGCTTTACAATAAATCAGTGTCAGTAACAAGCGAATCAGTACTAAGCGTCAAGTGTATGTAAGAATTTTTTTAAAATGTAAATGTATTTTTCAACTTACAGCTCTCTTCAAATTATCATAAACCTTGACAGTAAAGGAAAGATCTTCCATTAGTTTCTTCATAGCTTTCTTATCTACAGCAGTTCCATTTCTTCGTTTAAATTTATCAAAGTATTCATTATCAAAAATGATAGCCCGACCTCGACACTTATTCTGCATCTTGTAAATTTTAGCCTGGAAAATTAAAGACAGAATACGAAACGATGTAATTTTTTTTTGGAAATAGTTACTTTAAAAACTAAAACCAGGTTTGAAATTTTTAAAATTTGTTTTTGTGCATTAGAATATTTGGATTATAAAGATATTCTAATTTTTTTCCATATTTTATTTTAAGCTTTAAAATTTTTCTGCTCATTTCCAATATTAATACCATTGTTTGTATATGGGTATTTCTATTTCTTAAAGTAATTTTAATAGTTTTAAAATTGTAGTGACATCCTATTTTTATATGAAAAATGTTTATAATAAAAAATGAACACTAACACTGTCTGCTTGAGCTTCCTCAAAAAGTTTTAGCATATTTGCATCAGTCACAGTTACAACAGTTTTCTCTGCCCAGTCTGTAAAAAATATCTTAAAATTTTACACAATTAATTTTTTAAAATTCTTAATATACAAGTCCATGTAAAAGCATTTTTAACTCTAAAGAGCATTACAGTAATTTTTATTATCAAGAGTAAGGTACTCATTTGGACCTGATTGCTAAAATAAATTGTGATCAGTACGGAGCCTAGCCACATTCACTTTCCATGGCTTTAAGTCTGGTTCTAATCAGAGATGAGACTTCTAACAACAGGAAAAGATTTGAGCTCAAGACATTTAGGTTTGAAGGGAATACTGATGGTCTAAGACATGTCATTCGATATAATATTACACAAACAATTTTTAATAGATTCAAAATATTTTTTAAAAAGTTTAAGAGTCTAATTGATACAAATTACAAACAAAAAATATCAGTCTTGTTGTATCTGTTAAAAGTACACACATTTGCTAACAAACATTTTTTTATTTATAAATTACTTTGTTTATTTCAAATTATACAAATGTAACTAAAAATGTTCTTAATATTTACAAACCTTTAGGCACGGCATAAGATGAAGAAGTGACTAATCTTGATTGAGGTTCAACAACTGAAAAATGAAATATTTTTTATTAATTTTTTAAGTCATAACGATAGTTTCAGTGGAATACCTCATATTAAGGTTCAGGGCAAGCAAAATGCATGGTAAGAATAATTGTTATGTTATATTTAGATTTGACGATCATTTTATCTAAAGTAAAAAAAACAAACACACTCACATTTCCTTTACTATGAAAACTAGTCTCAAAAACATAATATATAAATGAAAATCATAATAAAGGTAATATACACATGAAGCTTTGTTTGTGGAGTAAGTTTACATCTGGTTACTTCAACTACAGACGTATTTTAATTAACAAACATTGTCTGCATACACAAAGGTGCCAGTTAAAAGTTGCTTTGCAAGACCACTAATCTGTATTTGTCCCAATTTACCTACTCCTCCAAACAAAAGTATTCAAGTAAAACTTCCAGAGCGATGCTCTAAATTGTGTCAATTCAAGAAAAGCTCTTACCTTCTGGTTTATTATTTTGAGGTAATGCTGACAGGCTGATATCTGAACTGGCATTGGCTGAATCTTAGTAAAATATAGTGAAACAAGAGCGAAAGTAATTTATAATTCAAGATGGTTTTTTTTAAGTACTTTGCAAAACATTACAAATATATATTTGATAACTTCATATTCAGTCAGAGATAAATAAAAATAGGGCTAGAGGGAGATAAGTGAAGAGTAGGGCTAGTTTAAGGGCTAGATACCTTTATCCACAACACTGATTCTACTTATCAGATTTGGTTTGTTTTTGCTCGGTTTTTGGTTTAACATGGCTTATGTTATAATAAAAATAATTTTATTAATAAAACTTACATTCTTTTGTGTTAACTTGATCAGCTTGTTTTTCTGGCAATTTATTTTCTGTCTGACTCAAAGTGTTAGTAGAATCATCTTGAGGACAAAAATAAATTTATTAAAAATTATTTCTAAAAGACAATTACAATTGACTGGCTCATAAAAATTAACACCTTTGTCAATAACCTTACAGCTATGGGACGGAGTGGTCTAGTGGTAGAGAGCTGGACTGCTAACCCGTTAGTCTCGAGTTCGAATCCGGGTTCAATTCAGTAGACCGTCCCTGAGTCTACCCAACTCTGATCGGTACCTAACTCACGTTAGGGAAAGTAAAGGCGGCTGGGCATAGTGCTGACCACACTATCTCTTCATATGCCGAGGTCACAGAAACAAGTGAACTCTACTTCACTTGCCCCATAGACCGTCAGATTTGAAAGGGAAACTTTACTTTCTAAAAGACAATTACAATTAACCGGCTCATAAAAATTAACACTTATGTCAATCACCTTACAGCTATGTTATAACTGCTGCCCTTGTGTCAGACTGTGTTAGTTGTTTTCTCTACCTCAGACTTGTCAAGGTAGTATGCACTAAAAGAAGTTATTTTTAAACTTACTAGCAATTGCAGAGCCAGCAACAGATGCCCTCTCTGGTTGAAGCATAGCTCCAGTAGAATCACCTTCAGAAAAAAAAATAGATTTTAAAAGAGTGTGAGGCTGAATACTCTCTATTTCTGTCAATCACAATTCAAGAAAAGTTAAATGGGTGCTGCTTTGTGTCATCACATAAAACCTGCCAATTTTTCACCTCATCCTACAATTCATGTTAATACATGTAGATTAGTTTATCTGAAACAGGCTGTATAAATGAAAATAAAGCTTATTTTACTAATGTATAGTCATTAATCTCTTGTGCACTAATCACAAGGTTACTCATAATTTTAAATATTTCAATGTCAAATGTTTTTCAGATCATAAAACCATAAAACATATCAGTGAAATGGCTGCCCTTAATATTAGTTAATGTATGATTCTTACAATTCATTTAAATTAAATGTACAATTTTTAAATTTAATATGATAAAGGTAAAATGTTTTCAACTCCATGATTGAATAAGATATTTCTTATCATTCAACAAACAAAATACCTGCTTGTTTAAATTTTTCAGCTTTATATAAACAGGAAATAGAGTCTAAAGACTTAAATATTAATTGAAAAAAAAGCATGTAAAAAATTATGTACTTAATTTAACTCACTATTTGAGGTATCTTGGTCAGGACTAGTAGCTTCTTCCGCACTCCAGTGGGGTCTTCTATCAGGTTTTAGAATGTCTGCTACATTGTATAGTTCAAATTGTAAAGCAGCTTTATAAAGAGTTTCAAAGGCATAAGGCCCTCTGGTGGGAAGAATATTCAAGAGAGCTTCAGCTTTTGCACTTTTAGTAATGTTGCCCTGTAATTAATAATGAAAAAAGTTATATTTTAGTGACCTGTTCTAGAACATAAATTAAAAGAGGCTTTGTAAAAATGTCATTAATTTTAGTGTAATTAATTGTACCTGTCTAACAATGTCATAGTGAATAACACATTTTTACAATAAAGAATTACCTCTATAATATCCTCATACATTCGATTTGTCAAGATATTTTTGGCTCGAAGTTCAGCACAAACCTGGTTGATTCCTGGGCCTAGTTCTTCAGTAAGTTTTATATAGGATGTCTGCAATATTTTCTTATGTCTCGGATCCATGTTAATTTATTTTTAAAGTGTATCAAACTGGTGTTTTATATCTGGAAGAAGATTTTAAATATTTTTATCAGTAGGCATTTCTAATAAAAAAATCTTTTTAAAAATTCTTTAAAAAATTGAACTCCTAATCACAAAACTACTGTCTAAATACTAGTCTAGATTATTTCTATATACATAAAAATTACAATGCTATTTTGCTAAATAATGTAGGCCTAATAGATTTTAGTTGTAAATCAGTTATACTACTGCTAAACTATGCCTGGCTATAATTATAAAATAATAATTTGTAGTCCTAAGTGTAATAGTAAATGGATTTATAATATAATAGTGTATATTTTGATCTAGTAATATAGAATATAGTAATATAGAATAACAAAGTATGTAAGTTATTAGTAACTTATTAGATCTAGTTGTAGTCTCATCATAGGATAATTCAGTCATCTGAATAACCTACATTATAAAAGTACAATCAGCATTCTACATTACAGGTCTACTTATTATAAAAATAAAGTTATTAGTTAGGTTATATAAAATAATATTATTTAACTTTTACAATAAAATTATATTATTATAATAGTAGTTATAGAATATAGGGCCTAAAATATTATAAATATTCTGAATAATTAGGCTAATTATAATACTAAAACTAAGCTAATAGTATAATAGATATACTAATTATTAAATTAAAACTTTAAGTCTTCTATAATTAAGTAGATCTAGTAGCATACAAAAAATTATTTTTGAATATTTTTTTCTAAAACCATATGAGTTGGCTAGAGGAGATACCAAAATTATATTTCTAGCTTAATTAGTACTAGCAGAAAAAAGTTCCTATTTTAATAATAGGGCTTTATGAGCTCTAGATTTAGATCTATATAGAAATCTACTTAAATCTAGGCATTAGAGGGCATAGGGAGAAAAGTGAGTTTAAAAGTGGCATTTTTTTTTTTTAAATTTAAATTTTAATGATAAATAAAATATTAAGACAATGGTAATTCTCTTATCTAAATTTTATAATAACTAGGCCCTAATGGAATAAACTTTTTTAAATAGTTGCTAAGCTATTTTATTTTGAAAGCATATTTAAATTTTACTTTTACTTTATACTAATTATAAAGAAAAAATGAAACTGTCGCAATCGCTCAAGATCTTTAAAAAAATTATATCAATTTATTCACATTTACGTAACTGAATTAGAATCACAAATTATTCATATTACTAATAAGGGCCTATCCCTATGCCCTATATTAAATAGATTATTACATTAAGATTTATTCTCCCAGATTATCTATTTTTTAAAATATATTTAGAGCATAAAATTTTCATTTAATAGGTGATGATAGTAAAAATAAAATATTTGGTACTTCATTAAAGAAACTCTAGACAGACTTGAAGTAAATAAGGGGAATAAAATACGCTAAAAATTAAGTTTTACTGCAAGCCGCTAGGCTAGATTAGATCTATTTATATATAATTATTAATATCATAAATAAATTATTATATATTTGTGTCTTCGTAAACTATCATTTTAGTTAAGTAAAATCTATTTATATAATTATTAATATTATAAATAAATTATTATATATTGTGTCTTCGGTAATCTATCATTTTAGGTACGTAAAATCGGCAGAGGCCAGAAAGATCTATGTTTTAGAAGTTACAAAAATGTTTCAAACTTTCATTCATGTACCTGTTTTTAAATAATTGTATTAAAACTTTTCAGTAATAAATAGCGATGCTTTCATCAGATGCAACCAAGCTCATTTACTTTAGCAACCATCTAGTTTAAGTTTTTTGGTAACATTTAGAGATTCAGGGGAAACCACTCTAATTTACAGATGGCCGCTGTAATATATAGCCAATCTTGCTTGAAAGAAGGCTGTTTAAAATTAATTTCGGGCCTATATTGATATATTATTTATACATTGCTTTTGGTTTATTGTTCTAATATCTATTATATTTGACACAAAAAATATAATAGACCTAATATACTTGTATTAAAGCCATATTATATATTAATGAGCCACCTTTCTCGCACATTACTAGTCTCTGCCGATTTTACGTACCTAAAACGATCTTCTTACTAATATAGTATATAGATTCTACTAACTACTAGTAATAGCAATAACTAGTAGTTACTAGATCTAGATCTAGTACTACTATAAAAGTAGTCTAAAATTAGTTGGATCTAATAATAATTAAAGAATAGACAGTAATCTATCGCTTTGGGTACGTAAAATTGCCCGCGACTAGTAATGTGAAAAACAGGTGACTCCTTAAGTTAAATTTTAATAATTATTTCACATTTATAGGAGGATTTTAGTTTTGAAATTTACAAAAATGTTTTAAAGTTTCATTTATGTACTTGTTTTTAAACAATTGATTGAATTAAAACTTTTCAGTAATAAATGAAGACTAGCAATGTTTCCAACAGATGCAACGATGCTCATTTAGTAACATTAATTATAGCAGCCATCTTGTTTAAGTTTGATTTTTTTGGAAACTAATAGCACTAGATTCAGGGGAAGGCACTCTGTTTTAACAAATGGCTGCTGTTCAAATCTTGCTCGGAAACACTGCTGTTTAAAGTTAATTTCTGATATATTTATTTTTTAGGCATTGATTTAGGTTTATTATTCATTTATCTATAATATTTGACACAAACATATCACAATATAGATCTACTTCTATTACTAGTTAATTACAGCCTTGACAATGAGGTAACGTTTTCGTACATTAATAGCCGCGAGCGATTTTACGTATCCAAAACGATAGATTACCGACGATTACGGATTACCCAATGCCAATTGAATAATATACGACGTAGATCTAGACTCTAGACCTAGACTCTAGACTCCCGGTCTAGAGTCTAGATCTATATTTAGTCTATTAATTAAAGCCTTGACAATGAGGTAACTTTTTCGTACATACATTAGCCGCGGGCGATTTTTAAAAACGATAGATTACTCTAAGACGTCTAAGAATAGGCTTAAAAAGTATTCTTAGAATATCTTTTTCTTATCCTTCATTAAAGTGGTAAAAATAATAAAGGCTAATAAATTTCTTAAATTCGGTTAACCTAATTGTCGACTTTATAGATCTAGTTGTTAGACAAAACAGCAAAGCGAAATAACATCACAAAATAATGAAAATATAAACCTGTAGGCCAGCGTAGTTTAGTAATTAACCAGATACTGTGTAATTTAATATTAGAATCTATATGAATTTATTTTAAATTTTATTTTACAATGTTTTGGCTAACTATTATTAACTATAAAATATTATTCAATTTTCAAAGCATTTTTAAAATTTGTTTTATATTCTGGTAATTAATAGGACTAAAAAAATGGAAATTCCCCTTTTCAGTTTCTGTGAACCGAAATTCCAAGAAAAACGGTGTAGTGTCAGATTACTGTGCTGGAGAAGTTCGTCAATTTAATTGAAAATTGGTACCTATGATATTGATAACTTATGGTTTGATTAAATGCTGGATTATTTTATTTTCTGTAGTTGACCAAGGGCCAAAGTATTATCCGAGCAAGCCAATATCATACTTTATTATACTTAGGCCTATATAATATAATTATATTCAGGTGCACATAATTTTGAATTATTTTAGTTTTGGTGTAGATCTAGATCTAGATCTAGATCAAAACTAATTACACTAATTAGTTAGGCCTAATTAAATTATTTAAATTTTAATTATTACTGTTAATTTTTTTTAAATACTACTCATAACTAACTAGTACTAGTCTACTCACTACTAGACTTAACTAGACTAGATCTATAATAATAGTATATCTATATATAGATCTCTAGGTCTAGTTCTATACTTAGTATTACTTAGCTATACAATTTGTGTTATTATACTTAATACTATAAATAATAAGTTACTATAACTATATAATTGTATATAATAATAGATCTAGTATAATACGTTTAGTTTTTAGAATTAAGTTTTACACTTTTTAGTTAGCCTGCATTTCACTTGTGATGAACATAAAAAGATTAGTGTACAATAAAAAATATATTTTAGCATTGGGGGGTCATCAATGCATGTTAAAGCCTCAAATTAAATTTCTACTTTTTATGTATGTTTACAAAAATGTTAGTGTGCGCCTTTGTTCAAATAAGTTTTGTGTTCACAATTTGATGTTGTTGTTTTTTTAGATATGAATCAAATTCACAAGGACCTTATTACACATAACTATGTCAAACTGATTGAGGCAATCAAGCATGATGTGGACAGTGTATGCAGGAACTTAAAAAATAATGAAATTATATCTGAAATCATGTATGAAGATATTCTGGTATGACTGGAAATGTTACTAGATCTAGTAGTATTGCATTTACAGTTGTTCCTTATTAATTTACTAATAAGCAATATGTTTAGGTAATTGTTTACACCTGAGGTTTTTGTTTAATTGTTAAAAATAGTTAATGGAAACATGAGCATATAATGAACCTGTCTTTATTTTAAAAAACATAAATCTATTTGTTTTTTATATTTTATTTAGGTAAATGCATCACCTTCTAAGAAATCAGAGAAACTTTTGGATCTGATAATGACAAGGGGCCCTGGAGCGTTTAATGCTTTGTACCAGGCTGTTTTAAGTGCTGAGTTATTTGATGCTGCTGATATTCTTGAACCTAATAAAGGACCACATTGGTCCAAACCAAAAAATCTCACTTAGCTGTTTTATACAGTTTTAAAAAGATATTTAACTACACATAATATAGTAATTTAAAAACAATGCTGTGGAAAAAAAAAACAGCAAAAGAAAATACTGTACTAGTATTTTTTATCCTATTCATCAAAGCTTAATGTCAACTGGTCTATTAAAAAAAAGAAGGAAAAGGGGGAAATAAAAATAATGTAATCTGTCTTCTATTTCTTTAAATTCAGCAATTGATTTGATTGTCCTTTAAAATCTATGTTTATTTATTAAATTATTAATCAAAAGCTGATCAATGATCAGGGGGTCCTTAATCTTTCAGAAAATCAAAAAAATATTTAGATTCTAGTTTAATCTGAAGTTAATTAATATTTTCATTTTACTTTATTATAGATTAGATCTAGATCTACTTCTTGAGAAAGTGATACTGTAGATATCCTGTAATGTATAAGCAGTAAAAAATGTCAACAGTGTGCTAAAGTGCAGGTGATGTGTAATTGTATGTGTCAATAGGAAAAAATATTGAAAATAAAAAAAAAAATTAATCAATGTTTACAGAACAATCTTAATTTTGGTAAATAAATTTACATATGTTATATAAAACTTTAAAAAGGTGTTGTTTTTTTTATTTTTGTTTTCTAAAAACTGTTCCAAAAATATTCAGGCCTGTATTACTTGAGACCTAACCCATCAGCTAATTTTTTTAAAAGTACCCTTTTGAAACTGGGTCTCATGGGATGGGGGAAGTAGAGTTTGGCATATAAAGGGATATTGTGGTCAGCATTTTGTCCAGCTGCCTTTACTTTCACTAATGTGAGTCAGGTATCCATTAGAGCTGGGTGGACTCAGTTACGTTATTGAACTCTAGATTTTCTGATTACCAGTCAAACATCATGTTCACTAATTATAAGTAGTAGGGCTTAGGGGGGGGGGGGGTCATCCTTAAATGATGTCACGCTTTTTTGACGATTTTTACCTCCCTCATACACCCCCCTCCCCCCTCAAAATTGCACTTGAATTTTTTTAAAACATCGATATTTTTCCAAAATCTTGTCTGAACTCTGTCAAAATAGAGTATTTTAATCAATTCCTATTACAGTTTATTAAAATAGTTTTCTAAAATGCGAAATAACGTCTAAAATTTGTGTTTTCAAACATTGCTTTCTTATAATGTAAAAGTTTGACGTCGCACCATCTGACCCCCCTCCCCCTCATCACACATCGTCACAAAATTACGGACCCCCCTACGAGTGTGACGTCATTTATGGACGACGACCCCCCCCCCCTCATGGCTAAATGCTACAAATACATGGTTGCTATCATTTCTTTTACTTTTTAAATTATATATTATATTAGAACCCTTATATATCATGTAAGCTGCGGTGTAAAATAAGAGGCTAATAATGAGACAATGTGAATGTTACATAATACCTACGAAAAATCTTAGCAGTGTCCCTTAAAATGTAAAGGTTTAATGGTTTGTTATGTAAAATATTTATAGAGTTAGAATGTATGTTTTAGTTTGACATATTTTCACACATACCTAGTTTGCATTAGAGTTGAGAATCTTGGCATTGTTATTTTTTTGTTGTTGACAATTTTACCCAGCCTACCCCCCCCACCCCCCCCCCCATCATGTACTATATATAGATTCTATCTATAGACTGAGCGGGGGGGGGGGGGGGCAGAGCCACCCCGAAGAAAGTCTACCGCCCCCCCCCCCCCCCCGGACGAGATGGAATTTATATATAGTAAACATACTTTTACAAGTGCCCCCCCCCCTCCTTGTAATTTTACAAGAGTGCTGATTAGCTCAAATTTACCATATTAAATAGTGATTTGTAAAATTTGCGTCTAAATCGATCAGCTAGCAAACATCAAATAGCAGCAAATAATTATATGTGTTTGAAATTTTCTTATTTAAAAAAAAACAAATGTTACACTATAATCTATAATCATTTTTATTTTGGTTATATCCCTTTGAATATGATGAGCATCTCCTTAATCAATGTTTACAGATAGAACGATTCAAACTTTAATCTAGTAGATTAGGCCTTGTCAGATCATTGGGGGGGGGGGGGGGGAGGAAAGAGCGAATAGACCTAAACTCTAGACATATTTTATAAATAATTTTTCTTTCAATATCTAGATCTATATTTTAAAGTCCGGGATAAAACCGATGCAATACAAATTACAAAATCACCGGAATTTATGTTTTCGGAAAAACTTAAATTTATTAATAGGCTACGCCTATCTTCATATTAATCGGTGTTGAGGCAGTGTTGTCCATAGGAAATAATTTTTTCGCATGTAAATTCTAGGTCTAGGCTAACTAGAATAATATTATTACAATATTGGTATAGAAAAGCCTTGTAGTGAAGTGATAGCATATCCTTAACGACGACCTTAAGCCTTACTGCCCTTATTTAATCATTTTCTCCTTTAGCTTGCCAAAATAGTGTAATGATGTGTAATGAAATATTTCAAATTTATTTTTTATTAAAAACACAGTTGGCTCAATTTATTAATTATTAATTAGGATTTTTAGATCTAGATTTTAGATCTAGAATCTAGTATTTAGGGCCTACTACTTACTAGATTCTAGATTCTAGTACTTAATATTAAGTATAGTCTATAGTACTCTATCTATACACTATAGCTATAGGCCTACTATTTAGAATTTAGATTTCTAGTAAGTGTATTATTAAGTTGATATATATATTATATATATATATATATATATATATATATATATATATATATATATATATATATATATATATGTATATATATATATATATATGTATATATGTATATATATATATATATATATATATATATATATATGTATATATATATATATATATATATATATGTATATATGTATATATATATATATATATATATATATATATATATATATATATATATATATATATATATATATATATATGCCTATATATATATATGCATATATATATATATAGGCATATATATATAGGCATATATATATATATATATATATATATATATATATATATATATATATATATATATATATATATAATATTATAATATATATCTATATGTATATATAATATATATATATATCATATTTTAATATTATATATATATATATATATATATATATATATATATATATATATATATATATATATATATATATATATATATATTTCTGTAATTCTTAATATTTCTCAAAAAGTAATCACGAATATTGTTTCACAGTAACACTTTAATGGTTTCTTACATCTAACTTTATTTTGACAGATAGACCAGTGCCTCCTGTTAGACTTAAAACTGCTGCAAAGTAATGGAACAAAAACACAAATGTCTCATTAAAAAAAATGATGCCATCTTGGTGAAAGAGATTTCAAAATATGTGCATCTCATTGCCAGGCAACTCAAAAATAATAATATTATAACTGAACGTATGCATGAGGACATCATGAGTGAAGAGGTACAAAAGCCAGATTATTTTAGCATAATCAAAATATCTGTAGAAATTAAAATTATTCATTTAGTAAATATTCCTCTTTAGATCTAGCCATTCATTGGGTATATTACTTGATTTACTTGACTAATTCTTTTGTGGCCCCTGAGGGGCAATGGGCTGCATCCACACCTCTCCATCATACTCAGTTTTGAACGTTTCTCTTTTGTGCCTACATAGGCCTGGCAACCCTTGCCTCAAATTCTACTGTTCTTCTCCAGGATATCCTTGGATGGCCTACTTTCCTTTTCCTATGGGTATTCCAGTCTAATGCTTTCCTCTTGATGTTATCCATTCCCTTTAGCATACTTTGTTGTTCCTGTCTATTCACTGTTGTGTTTTGCCATAGGTCTTTATTGGATATTTGTCTGGCCATCTTATCTATTTGTAAACGACTGCAGGCTGTCGTTTTGGTAACCTTCCAGGTCTCTGAACCATAAAGCATTACTGTTTTAGCATTGGTGATCAAGATTCTTCCCTAATGTAAGTTAAATACCAATTAGATCTGGGTGGAGTTAGGGACATCCTATGGTCACAAATTCAAACTGAGCTCCGAATTTGAGATCTTCAAGCTGGCAGCTCTACTATTCGACCATGCTATCCTGACGATCCATGTAGGCTACATTTGAAATAATAGAGATCTTTCAAAAAGTTTAACATCGTAAGCTTAACTTAAATCTAATGTAATGGGGTAAGTTATTTTCATCTTTTTAAAAATTGTTAACTCATTTACAGCTAAGAAATACCAATAGTAAAAAAACAGAATATCTCCTAGACCTGATTGTTACTAGAGGGCCCTATGCTTTTGATGCGCTCTACCAAGCATTAGTGGATGCAGAAATCTTTGCAGCTGCTGAAATACTGAAGCCAGGAAATAAATCACTTTGGAAAAAGCCTGATGGTGTTGATGGCGTGGATGAAAGTATGGCTGGTCAAACTAAAGAGAGTAATGACTATCTGTCTATGTTACCCAAAGGTAATTTCAAGCTTATGTTCTATTACATATACATACTGATGTCTTAATGTTACCATTATACATTTTAAAGTCAACTTATTCATCAAGATTTAAATTTTGGGACAGGTAGATTTAAAAAGTGTATGCCCCATTCTTAAGCTGTTTTCATAAAAAAAAAATTGTCACTGAACCACTTGGGAGTCATCCATAAATGACAACGCACTTATTAAAACAATTTTTACCTCACCCGTCATTGTAAAAATCAATCTCCCCCCTTCTAAAATGACATCACACCTCAGCCAACTATTCCATTCAAAAATCTATTTTTTTCTTTTTAAACAGTGATTTCTGTTGTAATATTTACCCATCTTGGTCATCATAGAGAAGATAATTTTTTTTATTACATATCACACAAAAAAAAGTTTGTAAAAAGTTCAGAGTTAGAGCAAAAATTTTACTTATAAGTTTACTTTATAAAATGTAAAATTGTGTCATCACATTTCATGAAATCTCACTCTCCCTTTTCCCTTGTCACACATTATCATTATAGTCTGACACCCTACCCCACCTTTTCTTCCCCTAGGTGTTTTTTTTGTTTATGACTACCATTAAGGCATTATCCATTTCTCACAATACTAAAAAAGTCTAGATGGGCAGGCCTAGATCCCTACCACTTTTATAATGATGTATCATGTAGACTGGCAAAGAAAGTTTACCCGGAAGAAATTTTTTTATTTAAACAGATTGTATTGTAAAATATTTTAATGTTTTCTGCAAGAATAATATTACAAATTTTTTACAATCCCTTCATAAGCTGATTTACCAGATGGCCTAAAAAGTATAATTATATTAAAAATACTCTACTGATGAGTAGTACATATAGTTAGAGAGTGTCCATAAATAATGCATATCTAGGGTAAGGGAGGTTTGGACTTTCCCACTATGTGGGACAAGGAGGAGGGTAAGTTCAAAATGTGCGATCTCACACTTTGCATTTTAAAATGCTTTTTTTAAAACTGAGTTTTAGTATTCATATCACCTTTTTTAGAGAATTTTTTTTTTGCAAATTGCAATAATAATTACACAGCTTAGTTAATATTTTGAAAGAATTTTCTGTTAATAATTTCTCATTTTATCAACTAGAGTGGCCTTTGAAAGAGGTTTTGACCAATGTAACTGTGAGAAAAATAATTGAAAACTCAGATATGCATTCAGAGTTTAACAAGACTTCAGAAAGGCAATGCCAGGTTGGTTTTTGTTTTTCACATCCTTGTGGCAGCAGATTATTTTTCAGCATTTTGTTTTAATCAAAGCTAAAATTTATATTAATATGAAGACATAAACACACAATAGTTTTATAAAAATTAAATTTTTATATGCTATATTGATAAGTTAAACTGTGTATTAGATAATAAATACCATTAGCTAGACCTGGGATAATCAAGCAAACAGTAACATATTTTCCATAATTTGTAAAGTTATTTTAATTGTTTAATTGCAAACATAAATTTAAAAGAAAAGAAAATAAACCAAACATACACTACCATGAGTGCATTTTGGTGTATGGTTCAGCTTCTATACTATTCACACACTATACACATCCTAAAACCTATAGAAGCATTATGAATCATAGAGATAATGGAAATTTTTGTGTCTCTCTGTAGTATGTATTTTGGAAAGAAAAGTTTTAAAATAATATCATCTTTATGAAAAAGTACACACATTTTTCTAATTGTCTAATTCACATCAGAGATAGCTATGGGCCTACTTACACTTAACACTAGAATCTGTGTTTACTTGTCTTGTAAATAATAAATGCAAATTTTAAAATCACCTGTCTAGAGTTGGTACCCGATGATTCACAATCCTAGGGGCAGGGTGTTGATAATTGACAATGAAGAGTTTTGTCATCTTGACAAGAGGCATGGAACAAAACAGGACTCAGATGCCCTTAAAAATATTTTTCAGCAGCTTTTTTTTGAAGTATGTGTCCAATACAACAAGACTAAAGAGGTGTGTATGTGTTTTAAACTTGCATCTGATTTGCTGTAAGCTACTGAAGTTTCAAAGCTTGTGCTTTTTTTTTTTTTATTGTTTAAAAATGATTTTAAACTTTATTTAAAATGTAATACCTCCTCAGGGGGTATTTAGAACGTACCTGGTTGCACTTAGTGTTACATATAATTTAAATATGTTGGAAAGGTTTTTAAAAAATAATTTAATTTTAGATTTAAGTGTAGTTTCTTTTTAATTTACACTGAATCTAGGAAGATTGATATTTTAAGTTCATTTTAAAAAATTTAAATGAAATTTAAATAATAAAGCTGAAACCTGAAAAGGTGTTTAAGAATATTCTATTAAGTGAGAGGTCTATTTACCCTTATAATTTTTTATTCAAGTGGGCAGTCACTCCTGCACAATATTTTATATAGATCTAGGTCAACTTACAAACATTGTGTCAAATTATATTTTGTTATTTCTGTTTAGTTGTTTGTTTGTTTTACTAACTGCATAAATAATTCAGCTGATATTAATTTCTTACAATATTGCATGTAAGACTAATCTGATTTTTGTTTTCTGCTCTAATAGGAAATGGTAAAGATCATGGATGAAGAAAGTAAAATTGACCACAGCAAATTTGATTGTTTCATATTGGTGATTTTATCACATGGGACCACAAGTGGTATTTATGGAACTGATGGGCAGTCATCCAAAAACTTAATAACACACAAAGATATTAGAAACACATTTTGTGTGAGTCGCACACTTCGCAATAAACCAAAACTTTTCTTTATCCAGGCTTGTCGTGGAAGTAAGTACTTCAGACCATGTCATACATTTACAATAATCTCAACACCTCTTACTTTAAATATTTGAGAAATCCATTTGACACAGTTGTCACCAGGTTAATTGGAATGTATTTTCAGAAAATAGGGACACAGGCCATGAAAACGAGAAGTCAGATTCCTGCTCAAATGGAGCTAGTATTGCAGATTTAGTAGAAGAACTTCAATTTGAAGAAGTCTCAGATGGGGATAAGATACCAACACATGCAGATTATTTATTTTCCTTATCGACAACATCAGGTTTGTGTTCAATGCACATACAATAATGGGATTTTTATTAATTTCCCATAGGCTTGTTTGGGAAATCGTTTAATGTGTTTTTAGAATGGTTAAAAAAAGAAGTTTAAAGTATAACGGTAAGGAATTGCTGGGTATGGGAAAATGCTAAACAAAGCAGTAATTCTCTTTTCTAAAGTCTAGAAAGTCATAAAACACAATTTAACACCTATGTAACATCGGGGGGGGGGGGGGGGTTGAGGGGAAAAATATGATGCAGAGCAAAGTTTATGAACAGTATATAAGTAAAATGTCTCCAGTCTCAAGACTAGAACAATGAATAATAATTTTTTGTGCAACAAATTTATTATCAGACAATGTATCCTGGCGTATTGGAACAATTGGCTCCTGGTTCATTCAAGCCATTGTATATGTGTTTGCCAACTTTGCACATTGCTGTGATATTCAAGAACTTCTAACTTTGGTAAGTGTTTTCATTGCAGGTGATTTTTTAATATATCATTCCATTAGATTACCAATTTGGATATAGGACATTTGGCTACTAGCCCGTAAGTCTCGAGTTCCGATCTCGGATCGGACTTATGACTATAGGACGTCCCTGAGTCCACTCAGCTAAAGAAAGTCACAGGGAAGAAAACACAGAAAAAGTCACAAAGGAGAAATTTTATCTGAAAAAAATCACAGAAAGTAAGTCCAAGAAATTAGTCACAAATGTTTATTAAGAAACATTTTGATTTAATTCTTGAAAATTGTAAAATTTTGGGTGTTTATATGGGTGGTATTTTTAGTAACATAATTATAAACTGTAAAAGCATTATGGTTTTTAATAATAATCTGACTTTGATCTTTACAACATGTTAAAGTACTATAAGATAATTTATCTTTCCTCTGACTGCCTTGTCCGTCCACATTGTGTATTAATGTTTTGCTTCAACGCCAACCTTTGTACCATGTCAGATTTTTTGCTTGATCGTATGCTTTGTGATGCAATGAGAGTGATAAATGTGGACAATAAAGGTGGCTGAACTATTGTTATGACTAGTTGAAAATATTTGATTTTTAATCTAATTAAAGTTTAGATATTGAATTAGCCATAAAAAATAAACGTAAAGATTGCTAAATTTAATAATAAAAGGGGAGATAACAACAGGATTAATCTTATGCGACACTCAATCTGCCCGGTTGCAGTGAACTGTTGGTCAAAAGACAGTTGGTTTCAAGCCTGAGGGCAACCACGAGCATTAAAAATGGGCAGATAATTGTCTTATAGAAATCACATGCTACTGGTTGGGTTGTAAATAAAGCAAATACTTTTAGTCTTCATTCAGAATGAATTACTTAAAAAATAGAAAGTAAAATAAATATTAAAAAACCTTTATAATGATAAGCTTTCAAATGCTTTGGAGTTTTAAAAATAAATTTAAAAAAAAACAAAGCATTGGTTGCTCTTGAAATCCATTTATTGTTTTATCAACCTATGCGTTTATTACAGGCAAATTTTTTTACAATTATTTTTTAAATTTTCAAGTCATTTTAATTTTGATTAAAATTAAGGTTTTATTCTATTTTTTTACTTTCTCGTATATACGAAGTATAGAGAAAGTCTTGTAATCGCGCAAAAAAAAAAATCGAGATTTTTATAAATCTCGACGTTTTACACCTCATTGATACGGAAAAACATAATTTTGCAATCGTGTCCGTATGTCTGTCTGTCTGTGTGTAAACACAATAAATTGAGTACCGTTACAGCTAGGTTGATGAAATTTCATATATAAGTATTTTATCAAAATCGTAGATCCGTATCAACTTTTGAGCGATTTCCGAAAACCGGAAGTGGTACTTTTTCTACTTTGAATTTTTCAACAGCCTATAACTTGAGTACTATTTCAGATAGATAAATGAAATTTCACATGTGAGTAAAAGATCTAATTCTCTACCTTCTGTCAAATTTTGAGTAATTTCTGTTGACAGAGGAAGTACTAATTTACGCTATTTCAGATTTCTCAAAAAAAAAATGCATGTAAATTTATAAAGTACTAATAATATTGCGCACTATTATGCACATCTTTATTTGGCGTTCGCTTGGTGCGCAATTCTTTTTTCTATGAGATTCTATTCTATTTTTAAAAGTTTAAGTAATTAAAAATCATGTCTATATTCCAAGTTATATAAGAATATTCGAGAAAGTTTAGGGGAGATTACTCCCGGTTTATTTTAAATTTTATTTTAGAGATTCTTAAAAAAATAAAAATAAATGAATTTTCAATTCCAACTTACTGAACTTTTCATTTCAAATATTTCTTCTAGGTTCATTCTCTGGTGAGCAGAGCTGAAACAAAGTTTGGCAAGAAACAGATGCCATTAAAAAAAGACACTTTGAGACATAAGTTTAGCTTTTTCCCAGGGCTATACAAATCTTAAGCCTTAATACTTATTCACTGGATGTTTTTGGGGAGTGTATAAGATGTTATAACCTATTGTTACCTCGCATTTTTTAACAATGTAGATCTAGATGTTAACAGAAAAATCTATCAGTACCAAGGAACTATTGGTTATATTCCAAAAAATGGATTTATTCTTTAAAATCTAAGTTAAGTGTGCCTATGAATCACTAAACAATCTGTTTAAAAAATTCAGCTGTAATTGCTCAATACTTAACCAGTTGTGCATCAGTCATATTTATATTATTGATACATAATTTACCCTATAAAACAATAGGACATAAATGAAGACTGAGGCCTCTTTAGATCTTTTTTTTTGGCAAAAAAACATAATTCCAGTTATAGCCTAGCCACTAAAATAATGAGGGTAGGCCTTGTCAAGTAGTATTTATACTTTATCACAACTGCTGACTCTGCTTGGACAATGAAGCTGACCTTTGTCCAACTTTCCTAGTAAATTATCTCCTTAATGGGCTATTCGTAAATTAAATCACACATTTGGGGAGAGAGGAAGAGATTAGGAAGGGTGAGTTCACACTTTAGTGAAAAAAGCGCAGCATGAGCGAGAGGGGTTCAGACTTTTGTTTGACTTACATGGTGGAGTGTCAAGAAAGGTGATGGATTTACTTTATATACTTTCTGCTAATTAAATGGTTGCATTGTCATTGATCCCTACTCCAGACAAGCTTTGGACTCTCAGATAACCAAAAATCATATGGGCTAGCTATGACAGTCCAATTATTACACATTTGAAGATATAAATTCTCATTACAGTATTTTAAAATTTTTGTAAATTAAGTTTTTTTATTTTTAAAAGGTCATAAAAAAATAATTCAGTTTACTAACTTAATGTAGACTTTTTAAAAAGAAATTATCATTGCACTTTACCTATAATTATTATATAATATTGGTTGTTGGTGCATTACTATGCAATTTTTTTAAAGAGATAAGTTTTTAAAATATCTCTATAAAATGACCCTTTGTTATTTCAGCAATGAATATTGTACTGTTAATAAATGAGTTGATTAATAGTTTGGGTTTTTGTTTTTATGAAGTTATTGAATAAACAAAACATTTAAATAAATAAATAAATAACAAACATGTAAAATCTATGCATAATGAATATTTAATTAACAAAGATGCAACAACAGAATATTAAAAAAAAAAAAGACTTAAAATATAGACTAAACACGTATAATCATACATGCTTTCTTTTTTCTAAAGTCCATTCCCGGATATCTATGTTGATGGACTGCGGAGACCAATTCTAACTATCAATAGCTTCTTTTTAACTATTAGAATTTTCTTAATAGGGATAGGAGATATTTTATACAAATGTAAATAAATATTGAAGATGACTGCAACCTGTAAACAAAACGACCATCAGATCACAGGAAATTATACTCAAGCAAATACTAAGCAATGGACAACCAGTTTTGTCAAGCCTTTGAACATCTGATGAAATAGTTCATTACTTAGTGGAGTGGTGTGGAAAGCCTTTAAAAGTCTATCAGCATTGTAAAAACAAAGAAATATCTTGATCTTTTAAATCTATAATCTTAAAAAATCAAATTGTAATTTTAAAAATAAATTTAACTTTAATTATCAATACACCATATTTTATTTTAAAGATGTTTTCTAAAACAGAAGATGACTGGGGAAAAAAGGCAAATGACTTGTCAATTCTGGTTGTATCATGTACACAATGTTTACCACCTAAGATGTTTTTGACCAGATTTATCACAGACTTTTTTTTACATCAAAATAGAACTAAAAACCTTTTAATTCATTCTACAGTAGTAAATGATTTGTGTAGTACCTCCTATATGTGTGGAATATAGTAACCAATTAAGACATCTGCTATAATGAGAGACAAAACGCTGGGATTTCTTAATAATTCTTCATGTCTTGCCTTATGTAACAATACAGTATAAATCTTCAAACAATGCCACCATGCATAAGTTTTTTTTTTATGTTACAAGACTTGATGAAAAGAAAAATCATCATGAGGAAGTGAAACACAATTGCTGCACAACACTGACTGCTCTTGTTGACAAAGAGCTGTAAAATAATACAGATGCAGTTTTAATAGAATAAAACATCTCTATATAACATGACACTTAACCTCAGGTGACATCGTCACACTGACCCATTGACATTCTCTTAATGATACTCTAACAATATCCACTGTTCTTATAATAAGAAAAGTTACGCTTTCTTTTGAAAACTTTCTGGGTGTAAAAATTTACCAATATACTTTTAAACCATGAATATTATAAATAATGAAATTGGAAAAAAAAAAGTATTGATCATTTATGTTTTGAAACACATTTTTTGCTGTTTAAGACTTCCTTCATGCTTTGAAAAATTAAAGACTAGCTAAAATGGTATGATGAATAAAATAATGCTCGGAAACATAGTAAAATATGTCACATAGTAAACAGTTAAGCTATACACAACCACGATACAATTTTAAAAAAAATAGTCAACATTTTCACTCCCTTCTACAAATTTTGTTTAGTTCTCTGGAATTTTTCATGCCAACATGTATCATCTTATACACATGAAAAGGAAACTAATAAAACTTTAAGTCATTTTTCTTATCACAGGAGGCATCTAAAAATATAAAGTATATGTAGAGACCTATTTTAATGATAGGGAATTTGTGATTACTTCTTTTCTGTATCAAAAAAAAATCAAAGGCATCAGAATTGAGTGTTGCAACAATGATAAAGCTCCACAATAATGTTAAAATAAAATAATCTTTTTGCGCCTGTTTCAGACTGAATTTAGTTAACTAAGCAAAATAAATTATCAATAAATAAAACATTTGAACATCCAGGTGAATTAATTCGAAATTCCCATTTAAAACTCAGATTATTAAAATCATTTTCTTTTTTCAGAAAACACAATGGGAAAAAATATTTATTAAGAAAAATATCTATCATAATTTACATAAAATTTTATATTTACAGGACATTAATTAGTAATATAAAACTTTTTGTTTTAAAAATCACATTTTACTTACAACCACCAATGGCAAATTTTTTTTTTTAAGTTTCAAAAATGTTGCTGTGTTTTTTTTTTAATTTATTACTTACATCTTACAAAACATGTAACAAAGAATGTTTTGTGGCATTTATAATGTATGTTACTTTTTTAAGAAACTGCATTCACAGAACCAGTCATAAGAAAATTGTAAAACTAACAGAACCATTTTTGTATGGAGCTAATTTTATCATTATAAAATTACTTCATACTTCACGAGTTCTTTTTAAAAAAAAACAACTTGTGAGGACAAAAACAACCTACATAGAGTATCCATTTCCTTATTGTGCTATGCATTGAAAATGGTATAGTTTGACACAAATGTGGAAAAATAAGCAATATACACATCTCAAAGCAATTTGTTCATGCAAAATATATTCTTTTTCAAAACATAAAAAGCAGCCATTTTTAGGTAATTTGTAATTGACTTTCTCACAAAGACATCTGTAAAATGAATATTGCAGGACCAAGTCCCAACAATTTAACTGACCCATGAAATAAAATGATGTGGCAATTTTGTAGACAGATGAAATAATGTACTGGAAGAAACAGAAGCAATCCAATGCCATTTTTTTTTAAAATGTAAAAGTGATGATACATTTTCAATTTTTACATACTGGCCAATGAAAACAAATTTACAAGAAATGTACAGCTTCTAAGAATGAATGTAAGCCCATTTGAACAAATGACACGTATCCTGGTGTAATAAAAAATGTAACAAATGAAATTGAGGCTGATTAATAGAATAGTGTGAGCTTTAAAACAATGTGAACTTTTAAGATGGACAGACACTACATTAGAGAAATCTTTTGTATAAAACATTCAAAATAAGTACATATAATGATCAATACTGAACACTTATCAGTCATTTTCAAATCAATTTAAAATTAAAATATGAAATGTATCATCTTTATATGAAGCAAATAGTTTTAAAATGAAAAATATTCAATTAAGTTAACCTATGACAACTGTACTCATCTTCAAGGCTGCAAGTTGACTGCTAATAAAATCATGACATTATGTACATACAGCTCGCTTGATAATTTGACTGGCTCCAGTGGACAAACTTTCTATGTTCATAAATGGAAGATTTTAAAAAATGATACATTAATATGCTATAGCACAACACCAAATTCCGACATTTGAAATGATGAAGACCAGCTCAGCTAAATATAAACACAAGCTACATGCAATCAATTTTTAGCTCTTAACATACATATTAAATGCAAAAGAATTGTTAACTTCAGTTAACTCTGCTTAACAAATCCAGACCTGGAAAAATGAAGCAAACATTGACATAATTCCCATAATCTGTAAAGCTATTTAAATTGCAAACAATAATTTAACAAAAAAAAATGATATGGAAACATTTGAGTGTGGTCTTAGATAAAGAAGATGATAAATGCTGTTGTGCTTGAAGAAGATAGTGTTTTACACCAGAGAAAGTAAACCAAACACACACTACACGAGTGCATTTTGGTGTATGGCTCAGCTTTCATACTATTTACACACTATACACATCCTAAAGCCTATAGGAGCAAGATTAATCATAGAGATAATGGAATATAAGATATAGAAAAGTCATGGAATAAAAACAATAGTGCACTTAAATACAGATATTTGACATCTTAGAAATTTGTTTGGCTAACTGAAAAAATGAAATTCCAATTTTGTGCACAACAGCTTGAGAATAAAAGAAAATAGATAAAAGAATCTTTGATACAGTTGGGATGAAATCACATAGGAAAGTTATTTGTTTTTGTAGGCTTTACAATAAATAGTCTGCATTTTTTTTAAAATTTAATTTCCTTAGTTTTTTTTTTTCTTTCCTATGTTGAAAAAATTGAGATTCAAACTTCTGAGTACTGTATTTAGCTATTCACATCTATATAGACATTTAAAAAGAGTAGGATAGCCTTGGCCTTAATGTGAAACAGAACTTCTATCAAGTTTCTGACAATTTTTTAAAACTAAAACATGGCAGGCATAGGTAAGATTTATTAGTTTAACAAAGGCTTATAAAATAAAATAATATATTAAGGAATTTAAAAGAATAAAAACAAAATACATTGACTATGGCACATGAATATCAACGATCGGCTTATTTAACTGCCTTACGTAAAACATAGTTCAGAGGCTCAACAAGAGTTAAGATTATATTTTTCCCTAATAAATGATACATCCTGACACAGCCACCACTGCATGTGGAATTGTGGGCAGCCAAGCTGACATAATCACCGGATACAAGGGGCAACTTTTGGCACATTCATAGAGAAATAGCAGCTTTATATATAATTTCATAAATAAATAAAATATATAAAACTGCTATGTTTGACCATCTTGATGATAGCTCCTTCATCCTTAAGATTATAAATGTACATAGCAACATTGAATATTTTTAAATTGTTTTAGTTGCATTTTAATTTATAAAGGGCAATACTTGTTTTTTTTTTTACTTTTTAAAAACTGTGTACAGAAAAAAGTTCTCAATGTCAACACAACACAGGTTTACTTCAACTGAAATTAGGTATTATGCACATTGTACTTGAGGTCAGAATTACAAGCATTCAAATATCAATAAACTTCTTAAACCAACAACAATCCAATTTGCAAGACTGGAAAAAAAAAATATAGATGAAGACAAGGAAATTTTCAAAACTTGCTCTGTGAGCAATTGTCACAATTAATTCTGAACTATGAGGTATTCTGGTAATAAAAGCCCTATTATAATGCTAGCTAATGCAGCACTCAGCAACAATGAAGAAAAAAAAAACATGGAAGTGTGTATCAATAAATTTAAAAATGTACCTCCCTTTAAGCAAAAATTGTAACTTCAGGTGGTAGCAGAAACTAGTAGCAAGTCTAAATTTTTTTATCTTTCTACTGATCTGGCATTCAATTCTTTACTCCACTGAAAGCAAAAGCTCATATTGCATACCATATCAGCTATTCTATCTCTAATTCATAAACAGACCTGCTGTTAAGAAATAAGTATACCTAATCTTAATATACCAGTTTAAATTACCTAGCAACATATACCAATCCTAATACTTGCCTTTCAAATTTAATCTGGAACTTACTGATACACTAAAGCTGTACCACAGAACAATTTATTTACAAAATTATTCACAAATTGCCATTTACCACTAGAGGTCCAAAGTTCTATAATGCTTGAATGGGGAGACAACGTGCAATGTTAAGTTGATGATGTTTGTATTTAGCGGCATAATGAAGATGGTAACATTATTAAATTCTCTAAATTATGGGGGGAAAAATTAAATAGTTTTCATATGCATGCAAAACAAAAACATGAAAAAAATATTTCTGTCTTTTTTAAACAGAACCAATCACAATAGTAACATATTTGTATATTTAAGAGCACAAACACCAAGACATTTTTCTTTAGTAGCTGAACAACACTAAACAAAATATTTTCATTTTTTTTTAAAATCTCAGTAAAAAAAAAAAATCCCACAGCCATTTCTCTTTTGTCACCTAACTTTCACAAAGGTGTCTTCGTCAAACACTGACTTTGTAATAGAACACATTTAAAAAAAAATTATTACCAGTCCAACACACATTGTCTTTTAGACTAAAGAGATAAAACTGGTATGTTATATACCTCTTGATTTCTTCAGTGGAAGTGACACATAACAGTTTTCTTTTGTATATCCATTTTTTTCATTCTCATAGAAAAACGTCATTGTGAATACACCTCAGTCCAGTTTTGTATTAATCCAGGCTTCGGTGAATGAACATGTCTGCATTCTTAATCCACTGTGATGTCTTTTTCTCTTTTGATTTCCAGAGTATGCTGCTTATTGGCTAAATCTTGAGGAAGCGATGGGTCTAATGCTATCCTTAACCTAGAGTTTTTATCACCGCTTGAATTAAACTTGCCGTGAGATGACTGCTTGACCACAAATTCCAACTGACGCTTGAGAGAATTGTTTTCATTTAACACCTCTCTGTATAGAGCTTCCATATTATGCAGTCTATCCTTTAAATCCTGATCCAACTGTTATTAGAAAGAATAAAAATGAAGTATTTTTACAACACATAAAGAACAACTAAAGCTGAGTCTCAGCAAAACAAAAAAGCATTTTCTAAAATTAATAAAACATTTTAACCTTTAAAAAACAAACATAAAATAATAAATTAATAATAACTGCTACTGATTTTTTTTTCAAATTAAATAACGATATTATTAAAGGGATGGAGCGGCCTAGCGTAAGTCTCAAGTTCAAATCAGGGTTTAAGTCAATAGACCGTCCCTGAGTCTATCCAGCTCTGATGGGTACCTATCTCATGTTAGGAAAAGGAGGCTGGGCATAGTGATGACCACACTATCCCTTTATATGCAGAGGTTACAGAAACAGATGAATCATACTTCACTTGCCCCATAGACCATCAGGTTTGGAAGGGGAACTTCACTTTACTTACTATAGTATTATTCTCCTTTACAAATAGGAATTAAAATAATATGTACCTTTTTACTCAATTCTTTCTGAGCTCTAGCCTGCTCCAAAGCGTAATCCTTATCTATAACAGCATTCCGGAGGTCTCTAGCAGACTTGTTAATCACTTCTTCAAGTTCTGAGTTTTGCATACGGCTCATCTCCAACTCCTGAAATAAACAAGTTATGTACATAAAAAAACATGTACTTATTTTCAGTTTTAACAAATTTCAGACTTTAAAATGGTTTACTCCATCTACCTTTTAACCATAAGGGTACTTTATTTTTGATAACTTGAGATTTTCCTGAAAAAGGTGTGGTCAATTGCTGGAGTAATTGACTGCTAACCTAATCGGTCAGAGTTCAAATACTTGATTAAGGAGTAAAATATCCCTGAGGCCATCTAATTCTAGAGTACTTGATTTGAGTCCGGAAAGTTAAAGGCAGCTAGATGTTTTGACCACACAATAACTTTATATAAGAAAGTCATAGAAATAAATAAGCTCGACTTATGTGCATTATAGATCATATCTTATCTGAAAATTTAAACAATTTTTTTTTTAGTACAAAACTTGTAAATCACCCTTTTTGTGAGAGTTATAATCCTCAACAAATACTGAATATTCTCTTCTGTCTTGGCTCTGAGCTTAGAAAAGTCTTGCATAAATCTGGCATGTGACTCTGAAGTGGGCTCTACTTTAGCATTCAATGCCGAACGCACCATTTCCATTTCTTTTTCCAATGTGCTCTCAAACTCTGGTAAGTCAGAAAGTGTAACATCTTTACAACCTGGAAATAAAAATCATGTATGCATTGTAATAAATGTACATAATTTTTTGTCAATCACATATATTAAAAAAACCTTTCAAATATTTTCAGAGACCTGTTGAACAATAATCAGGCAAACATATTTAAGACATTTTTAAACAAATACTATAAACGTATGATCATAATTATAAATAATGTTCCCTCTTCTTCTTCTTCTTCTTCGTTCTTAATTATTAGTGTTGAAGGGGATCGAGATTTATCTGCCAGTGGGTTTGAACTCGAGACTTTGTTCGAATTTATCAACCATGAGCTTTTTGCCGACTCGACCACGCCTCCAACACAATTAAGCGTTACGTGTCAACTGGTTATGCGCCATTGAGGCCATTGACTCCGATTTCAGCCTGCTTTTCTTTTTGGATTTGCTTCCATAGCCTTTGCCCGACCAAGAACAAACTACAAGGCAGCAGTTGTTTAATTTTGGAGTTGTCTCTCCTAGAAGAGTGGCTGTCCCCAGCTAACGAGCCTCATCTGCCCGAGGGTTCGAACTCGAGACTTTTCGGTTTAGCAGCCATGAGCTTTACCGACTCGACCACGCCGACCCCTCTAAATTGTGCAGCAACACAATAGTTGTAAGCCCTTTTGGCAGTTTTGCAGTAAAATTCATACTAGATGTATGTCATTTCAAAGCATCATCAAACAAAATGTGTTTAGCATACACATCCTTGTTCTTAAGAAGGAACAGTTCTTATTAAAACAAATTATCTTTAATGTTTAGTAAATATAAACTGCTTACTTTCAGTAGGAGAGGCCATGTTTGAATCATCTGTGTCTGTAGGTATGTCATACTCCATTGAGCTTTGGTTCATCTCATATTTTGAAGCCAGTGGTGGTGCTTTACCTTGTGAAATGTGCTGTCTGTCTGTGTTTGTCTGATCAGATATGACTGGCTTCTCTTCAACTTCATCTTCGTCCTCAGCTGAAGATTTCTGACCAGACGAAGGGGCCAATGAAACATTGGGGGTGTAATGACGCTCATATCTAGATGAAAAAAAAATCTTCATGTTACTACAATAACACAATTTAAATTTAATTTCTCATATTGCATCAAAACCATTTAAATAGCACAAAAAAATAGCAATTCTTTAAAATGTTGCAATGTTGGTTGTTTTGTGTAGTGATGAATGCAAGGTGACCATGGAAGTAAGACACATACATAGACAGGGTGCAAACATCCTATTGGAATTCCAGGATGTGGTTTGAATCTAATTGGAGATGGGAGGTGGGGAGGGTAAAAACAGCAAGGCAGTTACAGGGTAAAATTACAGTCTGGAGAACATCCATCAGAGAAGAAGAAAAAATATTTCAAGATTGTTTTAGCTATAGCTTATTCTGTTGAAAAGTGATGTCTATATTCAGCCTTAGCCTTCTCTTTGTTCAACTATTGCTCAACCAATTCAAACTTTAATTCTAGCAGCTAAACAAAAAGTAACGCTGAACAACTTGTGATAAATGTGTTTAAAAATTTTAAGAAAAATAAAATACATGGTGAGGCTGAATACCTCCCCCACCCCCTAGCTAGCAGAAGTTCTATTTATAGCACCATATGGAGCTTATAGAATTTGTAAGGACTCAGGTAAACGATGTCTGGTAGAAGTGCAGCCTGCCTGCTGATGTGGAGGGGATGGGGGGCACAGCACAGAAGGGATGTGCATAATGTTTAGCCTAGCTTTATCCCAGCCAAGGCAAGGGAGGGTTTAGAGAATTACAATCATTATGGGCGGAAGTGTAGGCTCATGTTTCTCATGCGCTACATAAAAAAACCTCCCTGGCTGTCAGTGTCCAGATTGAGTTATCACATAACCTCTTCCAAACTTCTAACTTAAGACTTTAAGGTTCTTGAGCAAGGCCATTCGTTTTAACATTGAGGCAGCTAGTTGTATGTCTAGATTATTTCACTATGTATTCCAAATTTTATCTTATTAAGGGGTTATTTCTTTAGAACATTTTTTTTAGATCTTAAATAATGTGTTATTGTTATTTCAGTTTTAAACTTAACACTAACTAAAAGTAGTGTAAAAGTATGCCTAAACATACATCTTTTTTAAGTCAACAAGTCTTTCCTCGAGCTTATTAAAAACAACGATTTCACGTGAAAAGACAATCACAACAAGCATTCCCACCGTGCTTAGTTTTAAATACAAAGGAACAAAAATTGAACAAGCTGTCTAATCTCTCTTTCTTGTACTTGATAAGAGAGAACAGAAAGGACATTGATAAACGCTCTAGGCCTACATCCACATGTTGAGCAAATACAGAGACATGGTAACCGTAGGTACGCGGGCAAATTTTCCTGTTTCTATAAAGATCGCTTGTCTGAGAATTGGAAAATACTGGCCCAAAGATAAAGAAGACGTATTAGAGGACAAGAGAGCGATAGATGGTGGGGTTTCAGGCCGTGCAGGGCCGAGCCAAGGTCAAAGTACTGAATGTAGCGTGCGGGCTTTATCCGCCTGATTCATTGTGTAAGCACGTGGTATTACAGATTGTTTGCTGCACCTGACCTCCCAGGCAGGCTATTGTTTACGTTAGTTAAAGGCAGCGACACACTTAACAGACAAGTTTTATGATTATCGGAGAACGCTACGTAAGCACTTTTTTTTTACACGATGAAATGGACAATGAATGAAGGCAACACAACAGTACAACCAATCAGCTGAACACATTCAATGTAAGCCCATGGCTGAGTGGACATGTGCAAGTAGCACAAGAAATATTAACGTTTTACAAGGTTTTTTTTCTTAGGGGTGGAGTGGGGGTGTCTTTAAAATTAGGCATATTAACTGAACTATTTCTAGTTAGAAAAGTTCAGCCATTCTTTCTAGCTATAAAATTTCAGAGGGTATACGCTACAACGTGCCACTGTAGTTTTAAATAGCTATTAAGATCTTAGGTCCCCGTATTTTTTCTCAAGCTTTATTAAATGTAATATGAAGAAATCCACATTTCATCCTCACCACCGTCTAAATATTAAAAAAAAAAAGTTTATAAGCTCAGTCTCCCGTACAGCTCAAACACACTGCAGTCGAGATGTGGGACAACGTTAGCCAGTGCCGGGAAGTGTGGATTAGCCAGCATCAAGGAGTGGCCCTACATTGAATGATGCACACAAATGCTTTGGGTGTTTTTTTTAAACGTGGTAATGGTAGCCCGTGAAGTTTAAAAAAAAAAAAAACCCACAAGGTTATTATCTCACATATCCAGCACCAGTCTAAATGATTTATAGCAAGGTTCCCCCGACAGTGACACGGCATTAAAAAAGAAATGACACTGAAAGCTCGTTGTATGCCAGGTTTAAACGTTGGATTGCGTGTGGACGTTGAAGAGATGTTGTGACATTTTACACACATCATCAGCGTAAGGCAGCCGGGGGTACGGCTGTAATGGCCGTTGTGTCTTTTCATGTGCCGTGACCATAGAGGCATATTAACTCGACTTGACGTGTCGTATTGTGACAGTTATGAAAAGTGTAGTCTGGTTTACCAAGGGTTAAGAATTAAATGTTAAATATTGTAAATTGCGTACCATTTATTCGTTAAAAATAACACCACTCATTTTGACAAAAGAGAATTTTCGAAAAATAAAAATATCTAGATCTATGTTTAATATTCCCAAACTGCACGTTTTACCATTCCCGAACACTAACTCTCCTTGTTTGTGCATAAAGAGTAACCCAGCTATAAAAAAAAATTATAAAGCACATTTTTAACCTTAAAACATTGCCTTGTGCTTTAAAAAGAAAACATTTTATATTCCTACTTAAGTAGTTGGCTATCATTGGCCAATGACCATTTTAAAAAATATCCCATTCCTATGTAAATGCATCTGATTCGACCCTGCTTAAAAATCCGTTGTCGGCTTAAAAATCCCCCAGTCCGACGAGATGTACTTAACACGTCTGCATCAACGGTTTACACTCAGATAGTACCGTGGCTGATAGTACGGGGTCAGGGGGTCAGGGAGGGGATACAGGGGGAAATCGGTACAACCGCATAAACTGATCCTGACACAAGGCAGTGAACTCAAGCCAAGCGTACGAGTTTCTGGCTCTCCCCCCACTGATGCAGGCCCGGATTACACACGCACACATCAGATCAATGTGGAGATGGAAACAGAAAAAACCATGCCACTATATAGGCCTACTTGTTTAATTGGTATTTTCCGTTATGGTATACCGGGCTTGGCATCGAGTTTTAGTAGTCATGCACATCGATAATTTCAAGTGTGATGGTTGGCGTGTTAGGGCTATGGTGTTAGGGT
Organism: Physella acuta; assembly: GCF_028476545.2. Lineage (NCBI taxonomy): Eukaryota > Metazoa > Mollusca > Gastropoda > Physidae > Physella > Physella acuta. Next base: position 770,619 of record NW_026731831.1, read on the forward strand.
TATTGATCCATATGCTAGAGGACTAGCAGATGAAAACGCCCCTATTAAATAAATTATATTATTAAATAATTTACCTGTCTTTACATGTAGCATCTAGATTTTAAGTTAATTGGCCTAAATAAGTGAAGCATTAGCTTTTGCTTCCTTTCTTGAAGATTTTGAGTAAAGAAATAACCCATTTCTATGTCCTCATTGATTTTCCCTCCAACCCTTCCCTTCACCACATAAAATAATTTCAAGGAAACAATAATGGCTGCTGTGAGACCAATGAGATGTCAGCCGGCACAAGGCAGATTATAAAAAAAAAAGTGTTGGCCACATTCATGTGGCTCAACTTGGATTTGAGAATACATTGTGGACTTCAATATATTTTGCAGTGGAGGCTTTAGAACTAACTATACTTTTCTGTCTTTACAATAACTATTTGTCTGTACCTTTGCTTCATTAAGTTGTTGTTATAACACTATGTCTTATAATCTCTATAAAAGGGAACTGACAGTATAAAATATGGTTTTGAAAAGAAAAAGCAATCATAGCCTAAATAGTATGCAACAAAGTTAAACTGCCTACTAGATTTAGTAACTTACAAAAAAAAAGTAAATGATTTCATATATAATTGTGTAAAGGCGAGTTCGAATCTGGCTTTAATTCAGTTAACGTTCTTGAGTCACCCAGCTTTGATGGGTATCTAACTCACATTAAGGAAAGTAGAGGTGGCTGGGCATGGCACTGACCACACTACACCTTCATATACTGAGGCCAGAGAAACAGTGAACTCGACTTCACTTGCTCCATGGGCGGTCAGGTTCAAAAAGGGAACTTTACTTTTACTAAAAGCCTATGTAAGTTATTTTTAAATAAAGTTGATAATAAAATAAAGAATAGCTTAAAATGCTAAGTAACTGAAATAGGATGCACACTGAATAATTGTGATGAAGAAAGAAAAATAGATGCTCATTTACATTCAGGCTTATGCAAGTTCTAATACCGTATTGAAACCTGTCTACAATAGGAACAGAATATATTGAGGAGTTCATTGTTGGGCAGAACAAAGCATACGATTAATAAACAGTTAAGAGCTTTTAAGTTTATAGCTGTTTATATATCAGTTTCATGTAAATTTTTATAGATGTTAATTGATGCATTTATGTTATGTTTTTTTAGTGCACTTTAAGTGGGTGTTTTTTTAACTACTTTGCTGTAAACACCCCAAAAGCTAGAGAAATGTGAAAAATTGTTTGACTCACCGCTCAGATTCAGAATAGGGGACAACTCTCTCTGGATTCAGCAATACAGGTGGTCCAGTATGCAGATAAGATGGTAATATTCCACTTACCAGGCTATGGAGCAAAATCAGTGTATTAGTTTATACTATGGTTATTAAATTGTAGAATTAGTTTTTTAAAACTCTATTGTATCAATGGTATTAGTAGGCTAGGGGGTCAAACAAAATCTTACAGAGACCTGTTCTATATGCTTTACTTATGTGTTAACTGGTATCCTATATAACGAAACTAGGATAAGCTGGGGGAGTAGGGCAGGGTGTCAAAGGTTAAAGTAAATATGTCTATTAACACTATGGGTTTAATTTACCTAGTTAAGCCAACTTATCCTAAATATGAATGGTCGAATAATTAAATAACAGTTCTATTACAAGAGCTATACAGAGTTAAAATTAACATTACATAATTTTAAAAATAAGTCTTAAGTGTGTTGTGGTCAGCGTTAATTATTTTCATTAGTCCTAGGTTGTAAATGACAATGTGTAAGTTTTATAACTCTACTTACTGTTCTCTCATGATGGCTGGCGGTGGCAAGAGTTTCCCTTCTTTGATGGCGGACAGTAAAGTAGGAGACCACTGGTACATGGACGACAACCCTCTCAGGCTCATCATCTCCCATGGTATTCCTTGGGTGGGGGAGTGGGTCAAGGTATCAGTGGGGGTGTCACTGTCCTCGGTTTTGATTCGCTTGGAGTTGCCAGACTCTCTTGATCTCTCAGGACTCTGTAGGGAGATTCAATGAGTTATTCAGTCAGTATAGTTAGTTAACAGGATTGTACTTGTATAGTTATTAAAAGAAACGTCATGTGCTTGTCAGTTCCTCACACCTACATATTCATAAACTAATAGTCCCAACCCCTCACATTGGTATAATCAACTATCATAAACCTTAAAATTAAGCAGCCTAAGCTGAAGTGTTTCCAACCATAGGAATAGCATTGATAGAGATGTAATTGTAATGTGTTAGAAATGTTGGGTAAAGTAATCTCATTAAAAAGTTAACACACGTGGACCAGACATCTTGTGTATGAACAGGACAATGGATAAAAAAAATAAAAATAAAATAAAGACTTTTTTTAATATCTCTATTTTAAACAAACACTAAAAACGTACGAGTTCTTGTCTGGGTCTGTTAAAAGGACCTAACAAATACCAGAGCCGGTGCCTAAAACTAACATTCGTAAAATAAAAAAAATTAGTGGTGACCTGATCGGGGTCAAGAATTGACCTCGATGACCTCACAATGAACTCTGTGACATTGCATGCATTACGACTGGAGACTAGCGGAGCGGCGTGCCGTTAAAAGCATAAAATGCCCCCCCCCCCCTTCTACCATCCACTCCATCATCTCCCTTATGCTATTTTTACCATTCCCACTGCAGTAACCTCAGCGTGTATGTCCGCACTGCGTGCCCTATCTAGACAAAGCGTGTGTAGCAAGATCGATTCAGTGAATGGTTGGGAAAGGGGGGGGGGGGAAGAATATACATATTAACTCTTACTATCTAGCTAGGCAACGATTTGTGTATGTGTGTGTGTGTGTTATGTATGATGTAGACAACGTTGAAGTATTAGAAGTTAACTAAAGCAAAAGGACAAATATCTTGACTTGAAAAAATTAAAATCCAAATATGGGAAAACCAAAGTTAGAGTGAACGTCACCTCATAGAAGGGTAGCAAAAGAAAGAAAATGTAAATAGGCCAATGCACGTTGACCTTATGTAGCTACTGTATTCTAAAAATGTATTGCACTACGTTTTCATTTCAAACATAAATTTGAAGATGAAAAAATATACACTAGATTTCAAATTCTATAATTTTGGCATACTCATTCATTGTTATTGAATTCAGGATAAAAATGATGTTCACTCATTCAAGAATGATTACATTCGATCTAAAAGTGCAGCTAATATCAATTACACATTTTAAATTTAAAAAAAATAAAAAACTTCAGTTATTGTTAAATGAATGGATGCAATTTCAATATTGAAGATTTGTATGATCTATTAGCTTTTGTTTTATCAATCAGATATTTAGTTTTAATTAAAGATTTAACATCAGTTCTATTTTACAAGCTATGTTAAAAGTAAAAATAAGAACAAAGAAAGTTAGTAAAAAGGGGTCGTCCATAAATGACGTCACACTCGTAGGGGGGAGGGGGGTCAGCAATTTTGTGACGGTATGTGATGAGGGGGGAGAGGGGGGGGGGGGGGTTTCAGATGGTGCGACGTCACACTTTTGCATTATAAAAAAGCAATGTTGGAAAACAAATTTTAGACGTTATTTTGCGTTTTAGAAACCTGTTTTAATAAATTGTAATAACAATTGATTAAAATACTCTATTTTGACAGTGTTCAGACAAGATTTTGGAAAAATATAGCTGTTTGAAAAAAATTCAACTGCAATTTTGAGGGGGGTTGTAGGCTGAGGTGTGACGTCATTTTAGGGGGGTCTGGCTTTTTGTGACGACGTGTGACGGAGGGGAGGGGGGGAGGTAAAAATCGTCCAAAAAAAGCGTGACGTCATTTATGGATGACCCCCAAAGTAGACTAAACAAGATAGTGTAAAATAAATTATGTGAATTGATTAAAAAGCGTGAAGTCATTTATGGATTACCCCCAAAGTAGACTAAACAAGATATTGTAAAATAAATTATGTGAATTGATTAAAGGGGGTAATGAGTAGCAGTTTTTTTTTTAATTTGGCTAAAAAAGCATACTTTATGAGATGTAAATAAAAAAGAACAAATGCTGCAGGTCAGATGGTGAAAAGAATTTTTTTGAGTTAGATTAGGTTGCTATATTTTTACCATTATACAAGATTAGAACAAACTGCAGTGGGAGGTTTGACCAGTTATTACATTCAATAAATATAAACTTGAAGAAAAATCTAGGCTACAGCGCAAGCTGTTCAGTGGGGGTGTATGTCAAATGAAGTTAAATGCTTTTTTTTATAACAAAAGGAATACATTTTTATTTCCTAAATAGGCCTATTGATTAATCAATTATTTACTGTAATTTCTATATAAGACTTGTAACTATTAAGATATTTTAATACTGTAAAATTTCTTTCAAATTCAATGTCTCTTTACCATTACATCCAAAGTTAAGAATGTACACAAATTTATCAATTTATGTAATAATAATTCAAGCATATGGTTCATTAGATCAAATATTTTTTTACATTATCCTAGCTCCCAACTTGTTTATTTGCGGATAGATATATCTACAGATTTTAATGAAAATACCAATTCATAAAAGTAAAGAAAAAATGTTTAGGACTATGTGAAAATACAAAAGTTGTTTCCTGATAAAGTTCAGTTCTATGCAATTTGATACTGTAAATTAGCAAAATCTTGAGTCTACACTCTACAATCTTTAAAGAAAAACCTAACAGTGAGGCCTAACCCATCATCATCCTAGTACTAAATGATTAAGTTCCCCAAAACGTGATATTTTTATTTAGATCTAGACTCTAGATTCTAAAACAAGTTACCTGTCTTCGTTTTGACTTGTGCGAAGGATCAAATCGTGACTTGATTTCATCTATGGCATCTTGAAGACCACCATTTTCATGAAGATTCTGATCTTTGGCAAGCAAGAGATAAGACCTCCAATTTGAAGAATCAAATCCCCAATGACAGGTACGATTCTCCAGAGATTTGTGTGCATGGCACACAAATTTTGGTGGACTAAACATACCATAACATTCAGAACAGCGGATACAGTTTGACTCTGGAGATGTGTACAAGTCTGGATTAAGCATGCCCTTACATTTTCCAAAGCATTCATGGTATACTTTAAAGCTGTTACGTGAAAAAGACTCCATTGAACGCTCAGGATTGCTGTGAAGCAAAGCATTGCAAAGTCTTTCAGCATCTGTTTTGGTAATTAATCCACAACTAGGGGCCCTAGCAGGTAAAATATTCAGAACTTTGAGAGTTTCCAACTGAATCTGGTTGCATCTTGAACAGAATATGTGCAAGTCGTCGCACACAGCATTTATCTGCTGTAAAGTAAAATCTCGAAGTACAGTGTTTAAAATTTGAGGTAAACACAATCGTTTTTCCCCACCAACACTGAAGCAGGCAATAGTTTCGCCCTCTAAGATGGTGTCAGAATGTTCGCTTTTAGAGGTGTCAACCGGCGTAAACACTGGCATTTGTTGTATCGGGAAAGGGGGACGGGCGTATAGGGGATTGTCAAATTCACTTTTTTCATCGGGAATTTTTTTATTTGAAGCGACTGCTTTGTGATATTCCTCTACATCAGAAGAACTCATCTTAGATGAATGGCCTATGACGCCCACAGTTCGAGGCGGCAACCCGTTAGGACCGCTTAAACTACGAACAGCTGCCGACTGGAAGCTTTGCACAACCCGCTTCACATCGGGGTTCACATGAGAATTGTAGTCTTCCATGAATCACAGTCATTTAAACTACAAAATTAAACATAAATAACTATTCATTAAATCACAAGTCTTTATACTCTCCGAAATGAAAACCACAGAGCAAAATCCATTTCACGTGCAGAGATCCACTAGCCGTAGCCTACCCTTCGCTCGCAGACTATTGAATCGACTGTCAGACCTCGCACGACTGCAAAATATTTGGCTGTTCCGCCAGTCTGATTAAAATGTCAAGTGTTCTCGTTGGAAAATAAGTTATACAACTTAATTCATAGCTATTATGAAAAGTTAAGAATTGACTACAAAACAATTATTATTATTTAACTATGACCAAAAGTTCACACTACAATAATATGATTTTGAGTTAATACTGGCTAAAAAGTTAACCACAATCGCCAAAGATAAACAACTTCATACATGCCCTTCTGAATTTCCTCCCTCCGCAATAAGAGAATCGTTATCAAAATAGTTCTCTGTTTAAAATTTCGTTTTAAAAGTATTAATTATTATAAAATTATTAAAATAAAATTGTGATTTTAACTATATTAAAATTAACAATCATAGCTTTATCCAAATAAGTTAGAATTAATTGATGAGTGAGCTATTTTTGTTATGGCGGCGGATCAAAGTAAGGCTGTCTCGCCTCTGACGTCACCATGACGTCTCGACGTCTGCCAGGGGTTGTTTGTGTGTTGTGGAGGCACACAGAATAGACTAGCCTAGTCGGTTCACCGAGAATAGCATAGTCGGCTAGCAGTCTAAACACGTAACAGCAAATGACCTCGGGCGATGACAAAGCGGGTAAAACGTTTCAACCGTGTCAGATTAAAGTGTGTGTGTGTGTGTATATGTGTATGGGTTTTTTTTTTAACGCTTGATGTACCGGTTGTAAGTCTACTAACGTAAAGCACAGTATTTAAGAAGTTGTAGTAATTATGTTGAATGGGTTATTTTGGTTTGGTTTTTTTAAAAACTGACTACAAACGGCTGCTCTTTCTGAGTAGGTCTAAGTGTTAAAGGCATGGGTGTCTACATGCAAACTGCGTTCATTATTTCTCGGCCTGAGACCGAGGCAAACAAAAAAGTGTTGTTGTTTTTTTATTTTATTTATTCAATCTGTAGTCATGGGGTGTAAATTGATATTAAGCTAGAATGTTACGCTGTATACAAATATAGGCCTATTGTTTTCGTAACAAAAATATTAATATGAATGTTCCATACCAAATGCTTGCACCCTACGTATGTATACATATATGTATGTTTATGCTTATATATGGCAATGCAGTTTCGTACCAAAGTTTTTGTTTTATTATATGGGGATCATTGTTAGGGTTAATGTCAGAGTTGCAGATTATGGTTAGCCGCGTTAGGGGGGGGGGGGGGGGTGTCGCTACAGTCCATGTCATGATACTCAATATGGCTATGTCAGCCTAAGTAGTAATACACAGCATTTTATCTGCGACCACAGAAGCCCACTCCCCCCCCCCCCCCCCCCAACACCCCCAAATGGACAACTAAGCACGAAACCTAACAACCCACATATTTCTGTAACATTAGCAATACAACGGGGCGACGTTCTCGCTTGGTGATACCGGGTGACACCAAACCGAAATTATAAAAAATTACTATTAACACAATGTTTTATCAAGTAAAAAATATTTTTTTTTAAATAGTAAGGGAGAGGTGTAACATTAAATTGAAATTTCAAAACATTTGGGTGAGGCGACACATTCAATCACTGCATCGAGTGACACCACAACTTAACGTTATACAACATACTTTCATTATTGTGGTTCTAGCACCACGGGACAGCCCGGGATGGGGGAGTTCTAACACCCCCACTGCCAACGCCACTGAAGGGGTATAGAGCCCGCTATACCGCGGTTAACTAGCCTCGACATACAGATCACGTATCACCGTTCAACCTTAACGTAGCCCACACAATTAGAAAACAATTAACGTATTCCAGTGACCATGAATGACACCGGGTGACTCCCCGTGACCTTTGACTGGCTTGTCATAACCCCCCCCCCTTCCCCTCCCCCACGACTGAAAAAAAATTTCAATACTTTTGTTCCCATTAGTGCGTCGCGCCGTCTCGCCAAGCTCTTAGTGCTTGGCCTTGACCCGTTGACCTCCTACTAAACAACAAGTTGCGACCACGGCTGGCATCCTGTTGGATTAGTACGGTTGGGCAGTGGGGGCGGGGGGTGAAAGGCCGGGGGGTCAAGACCTCTATTAAGACCTCGGCTGGATAAGGCGGGCCGTGTCACGTGTCATGGATGTGTCAGAACCCGGTGTGTCAGACAGGCTGGACACACATGACGCTCGTGGCGTTATCTCCGCTACACATTAACATGCCGTTATCACCGCCGCCCAGGGCTTTTAATTAGGGAGATGTGCGCATTCTCCCTGTGTCGGGGACTACGAGTGTCCAGGAGTGGCCGGCCCAAGCGGGGCTCATTAACCGGACTGAGCGAGTGCATCTGGAACAAGCGGTCAAAAGATTATAGCCACTCACCCCTCCTTCATCTCACCTCCCCCCCCCCCCCGCCACCATTCCTCAAGAGATCAGCTAGCAAATACATATTTATTTTCAATACAATGTTAGTGTTAGGGTTATGATTAGGCAGTGGCGTAGGTAATGGGGGGTTAGGGGGTGTTATAACCCCTCCCATGCCATGGACCCATATATATATATATATATATATATATATATATATATATATATATATATATATATATATATATATATATATATATATATATATATATATATATATATATATATATGTATATAGGCCTATATATATATATTTATTTATATATATAGGATTGTATACATATGGAAAAATGTCAGAACCCCTCCCATGACAAATTCCTGGCTACGCCACTGTGATTAGGTAAAGGGCTAGTTAAAAAAAAATATTGTGGTAGACTTAAAGCTGTTGTTTTAAATTGAAATTTTTTTGTTTGTTTTGTTTTTAAATGATTTTAAAAGTCTCACACCTCTAACTAATTAGTCTGGACATGACGCGGTAGTAGAAACGGCGTGTATGAATGCTCACAGAAGAGCTCTGAGTCCATCAAGCTCTTGTTCACGCCGATTCACATTAGGATAAAGTATCATAAAGTAACGGCGGCTGGGTAAAGTGCTGACCTTACTATCCCTACATAACTATGTTGACGTTACAGAAACATGTATACTCTACTTCATTTGTACAATGGACCGTTAAGTTCGAAGGGGAACTAAACTTTTTTATAATGCAGTGACGGTCAAGTTGTGTTATAGTTATACTTAATGTTATATATCGCCCCCAACCCCTATGTACTATGCCAAACTAGACATATACTCTAAAACTAATCTATAACTGTAATTCAGTCCTAAAAAAAATAATTCAAACTAAACCCTAGTCCTTACTCTGATGAGGGATACCAGACATTCAATCTTTGAGGTTACTCGATCACTGCCAAGACGTTTAGAAGAACAAATCAGTAATGAAGCAAGTACGCCCCTGTTTACCATGAGCCCACGACAGTGGTCAGTTGGGATTAGCTTCGGTAGGCTTTGTCGGTACAGCTATTATTGCTGGCAAGACCAAATGGGGGCTACTCTTTTTTTTTCCTTTCCCCTGGAACTTAACCTATCTTTTATTACTTTAAAATTTAAAGAAATAAAAAAAAAATGTAAAGAGTCGACTTGGCGTGTACCAGTCCAAGATCATATAAGTAACCATTAATCAGTACAACGTCATACTGAATGTTTTGAAGCATATGGGATCACCGTACCATCCTTCACGACCCTAGTCACAGTGGAGACGGACGGTGAGGGAGGGGGGTCGACCCATGCCATCCATGCGTTATACATACACTACAGCGAGCCGCTACACATGCACAAATTGTATGTTTTGAAGCATATGGGATCACCTTACCATCCTTCACGAGTCACGACCCTAGTCACAGTGGAGACAGAAGGGGGGTGGGGGGGGGGGGGGGTCGCCCGCCCATGCCATCCATGTGCTATACATACACTACAGCCAGCCGCTACACATGCACAAAATCCAGGTCACTCGCTGTTCCCTTGACACAGATAAACACCACACGACCACCAACACATACACACTTATCTAAAGTAGGCCACCTAAACAAGCCACAGGTGGTTTGACTAAAACTGTTATCTGCATCTCATCGACTGCAGTAAGGAACACGGGAACAGATGCGCTGCAGAAGCTGATCGATTGAATAAGAATCGAACATGAATATTACCAATACACGAGTGCTCATGTTCGGGAGGTTTTACCGTCACTTTTAACGAATAGATACTGGTGCGTTTCCCTGTAGAAACTATATCAAGTTGAATTTTTTGACGGTATCGCTGCCCTAATACGGAGTGGCCTAGCGGTAGAGAGCTACACTGCTAACCCGTAATCTCGAGTTCGAATCCAGGTTCAAGTCAGTACATCGTCCCCGAGACCAACCACATCTGATGGGTACCTAACTCACGCTAGGGAAAGTAAAGGCGGCTGGGCATAGTATTGGCCACACTATCCCTATAAGTATACTTCACTTCTCCCGTAGACCGTCAGGTTTGGAAGGGGTGCGTTACTTACTTTACTATCGCTGCCCTATTAATGACGTTGTCCTGGCCCTAAGAACTTTATTCAAACAGCGATACAGAAAAGTCGATACTGAATAAACAGGAGAAACATAACCGACCCTTAAAATTGCATAGGTATCTGAGTCCACCCAGCTCTGATGGGTACCTGACTCACTCGATGGAAACTACGGCGGCTGGTCATTGGGGCCTTTTTTCTCGTGTGACTTTTTTCCTGTGACTTTTTTCTGTGACTTGATTTCCTTCAATCGACCACCCTATCACCTGACATACCGAGGTCATTGAAACAGATAAACTCTGCTTCATTTGCCCCACGTGTGTTGGGCATTAACCGAAAAAGATAGTTGATATTGATCGGGTACAAATGAAACGGTATGTGTTTCATTTTCTTTGTTAGTCCCCAAGCCCCCCCCCCCCCCAAAAAAATATGCTAGCCACTGTTTACACAATAGCTCAATAAAGCACATATTAAACAATCAGGTATCACCCATTTACCTTAACAATATCCATAAACTAAAACTAGCCATAACGCAGTGGGAATCGCTCCGGCTGAATTATTGTAAATGGCAATGTAATCATAACATTATAGGACAGGCAATGTAATCATAATACTATAGGACAGGAATTACGTTTTCTTTATTTTTTCTTATTGTTTGTTTTATGCACGTACAAATATCCTATATTTACAAATAACCCATGAAAAAAGTTTTCAATGTTATGTAGTGTAGTATAGTTTAGTGTTCTGTAGGTTGGGTTGGGGTGGGGTGGGTTAAGGTTAGGTAACGTAGGGAAGGGTAAAGTATTGTAATATATTATAATGGTGCTCTCATACCTACTGTATACAGAAAAGAGGCTTCATAAGTTTTTTTAGTTAGGTTGAAAGTAATCATTAAATATTAGTGAGTTTTTCTCTGTTCAAAATAATAACTGAAATATACTACCATGTTGGGGGTTAAGATTTCATTGTGGTATACTATACTCCAGGCATTTACTTTGTACCAGGATCACCCGTACTGAATTTTACATTAATTTTAACACGACAAGCCTAATATATTACACCTGTTATATATGCTGATATGTTAGATTTTACTTAATTCTGCCATAGAAGTCGTGTTCTGTTAAAAATAATTTAAATACAACACCGGGGGCCCTCTTTCTACCCCACCAGGACCCTCTCGACACCGGCGACGCCGCTGGTTCTACGAGAACACAGAAGCGATCCTGGAAAAACCCAAGCATCCGAACGTGGCGCGTAATTGATTACCGGTAGTTTGATGGCTTTACCGTGCACATGGATGGGAACAATTAGACATTGTAGCCGCTAGAGACGATATGACAGCAATGACAATCAAAACTAGGTGGAGTAGAGTTTGTGTTATGGTACTGTTGGTGGTGTAGAGGTTGTGTTGTGGTACTGTGGGTTGTGTGGAGGTTGTGTTATGGTACTGTGGGTGGTGTAGAGGTTGTGTTATGGTACTGTGTGTGTGGTGTAGATGTTGTGTTATGGTATTGTGTGGGTGGTGAAGAGGTTGTGTTATGGTACTGTGTTGGTGGTGTAGAGGATGTGTTATGTTACTGTGTGGTTGGTGTAGAGGTTGTGTTATGGTACTATGTAGTTTGTGTTGTGGTTGTGTTATGGTACTGTGTGGGTGGTGAAGAGGTTGTGTTATGGTACTGTGTTGGTGGTGTAGAGGATGTGTTATGTTACTGTGTGGTTGGTGTAGAGGTTGTGTTATGGTACTATGTAGTTTGTGTTGTGGTTGTGTTATGGTACTGTGTGGGTGGTGTAGAGGTTGTGTTGTGGTACTGTGGGTTGTGTGGAGGTTGTGTTGTGGTACTGTGTGTGTGTGGTGTAGAGGTTGAGTTGTGGTACTGTGTGGGTGGTGTAGAGTTTGTGTTGTGGTACTGTGGGTTGTGTGGAGGTTGTGTTTTGGTATTGTGGGTGGTGTAGAGGTTGTGTTATGGTACTGTGTGTGTGGTGTAGAGGTTGTGTTGTGGTACTGTGTGTGTGTGGTGTAGAGGTTGAGTTGTGGTACTGTGTGGGTGGTGTAGAGTTTGTGTTGTGGTACTGTGGGTTGTGTGGAGGTTGTGTTTTGGTATTGTGGGTGGTGTAGAGGTTGTGTTATGGTACTGTGTGGGTGGTGTAGAGGTTGTGTTATGGTACTGTGTGCGTGGTGTAGAGGTTGAGTTGTGGTACTGTGTGTGTGTGGTGTAGAGGTTGAGTTGTGGTACTGTGTGTGTGTGGTGTAGAGGTTGTGTTATGGTACTGTGTGGGTGGTGTAGAGGTTGTGTTATGGTACTGTTGATGGTGTAGAGGTTGTGTTATGGTACTGTGTGGGTGGTGTAGAGGTTGTGTTATGGTACTGTGTGGGTGGTGTAGAGGTTGTGTTATGGTACTGTTGATGGTGTAGAGGTTGTGTTATGGTACTGTGGGTGGTGTTGAGGTTATATTATGGTACTGTGGGTGGTGTAGAGGATGTGTTATGGTACTGTGATGGTGATATAGAGTTTGTGTTATGGTACTGTGGGTGGTGTGGAGGATGTGTTATGGTACTGTGTGTGTGTTGTAGAGGTTGTGTTATGGTACTGTGGGTGTTGTAGAGGTTGTGTTATGGTACTGTGTGGGGGGTGTAGAGGTTATGTGGTGGTACTGTGGGTGGTATAGAGGTTGTGTTATGGTACTGTGTGGGTGGTGTAGAGGTTGTGTTATGGTACTGTGTGGGTGGTGTAGAGGTTGTGTTATGGTACTGTGGGTGATGTAGAGGTGTTGTGGTACTGTGTGGTTCATGTAGAGGTTGTGTTATGGTACTATGTAGTTTGTGTTGTGGTTGTGTTATGGTACTGTGTGGGTGGTGTAGAGGTTGTGTTATGGTACTGTGTGGGTGGTGTAGAGTTTGTGTTATGGTACTGTGGGTGGTGTAGAGGTTATGTTATGGTACTGTGTGGGTGGTGTAGAGGTTGTGTTATGGTACTGTGTGGTTGGTGTAGAGGTTGTGGTGTGGTACTGTGGGTGGTGTAGAGGTTGTGTTATGGTACTGTGTGGGTGGTGTAGAGGTTGTGTTATGGTACTATGGGTGTTGTAGAGGTTGTTTTATGGTACTGTGATGGCTGGACTGAGAGGCGGAAATTTGCTGTCTTAATTATAAATTTCTATTAGTTTACTTAGAATGAGTTTTTTTTTTCTTTTTACTGCTATTTATAAATTAGTCTTAAAAAAGAAAGGATGAGATACTTGGGAAAAGGATTGTTAATATGCGAAATTATTTAAAAACATAAAAAATTCTAACTTTCTAGTTTTGAGCAAGATTGTGTCAAGATTATCGGTTCTAAATTTATTGCTGAAATGTCAAGGGAAGGGATGGACTTGGGAAAGGATATATTTTCTATATCTTTTAATTTTTTTTCTATTTCATCCGTCAGCACCGAATAGTTTCAACAGTAGGGAAATGACAAATGAATTAATGGCACATAATTGTGACGCAATACTGATGTTTAAATTATAAAAGCATTTTTTTTTCTTTTGCCTCAGACATGTAATTTACAGCGTCAGTTGTGTGTGTTCGCTTTAGTATTACAGTTTTCATCAACGGCTTGTGAGGACTGATACAGATTTACAATAGTAATATTTCTTTCTTACTTGTAGCCTACTTTCATTCATTTAATTAAGATGGTTTACTTATACATAGATCTAATACAAAACGTCTAAATATTAAATAAAAATATATAAAATATATAAATATATAAATTAATATAAAAATATAAAATATAAATATAAATAAAATTATTGTAAAGATCAACCTGGATTGTGCTCGCCAATGTAATGCCTTTAACTATTTTTTTAAGGTTTATAGCTGGGTTAACGTTTAGGTTTATGTATGGTGTTTAGCCTACTCTTAAAGGTCACATAAAGATCCAAGAAGCAGCAGTAACCTTGAAGGGTGCTTTTAAATATTAGGTAAATAAATAATTTTACAAAATAATTGTTATTTCGACCTGTTTTATCTGTTTAAACACTAAAAACAATAAAATGAAGATTAGACATTAAAATGTCATCGCTTATCCCCCCCTTAAAGCGTGTCTACATAGGCACAAAATAACTCCTCCAGTATCAGTTGTTTTGTTTTTCCAGCTCTTTACTGAAGATTGATTCACCGCGTCCTTGATCACTATCCTAAGTGACAGACCGTCTGGTCAGACCCAGACAAGAATTTATCGTCTGCGCGGATGTCTGCCTGCTTGTCTACTCGATTGTCTGCCAGTTATATTTGCCGTTTAACCGACATATCAGTTCCCCCGGTGCCTAAGTCACTCGTGAGGTTTGTGTAGGATGATTGAAGAAAAACATCAACTCTTTCAGCGTGTTTGGGGTATCAACATTGGTGCAGTTGTAATGGGAGATGGAGGAGGGACAAAGTAAACCTGAATTTACTTTACAATCTTGGGGGGGGGGGGGGATCGGAATTTTGTGACAATATGTGACGATGGGAGGAGGGGGGGGGAGGGTTCAGAAAGAGTGAAACCACTTTTGCATCCTAAAAAATAATGCGAAATGTTTCCATTTTTCTTTTTCGTTTCTGAATAGGCTTGTTTTTTGTTTTTTTTCTGTTGTAAATTGTAATAGAAACGTGTAATGTAGGGCATACACAATGCTGATCAACCGCGGAAAATATTTTAGAAAGGAATCAATGTTTAAAAAACAAAAAAAAAAACTTCGATTTCGATGCGGGTTGTTTTCTGAGGTATGACATCATTTTATGAAGGGGGAGGTCTAGCTTTTTGTGACGACGGGTTAGGGGGGAAGAGAGTTGTAAAAATCGTAAAAAAAAAAGCTTGACGTCATTAAAAGATAACCACTTATTCACAACTTGCAAAAAAAAAAATTAAAAAAAAAATAAAAACGAGCACGACTGTGGGGAATCATACAGTTGTTTCTGCTAGCAACACAATTAGAAATATGGTTAGGTTTATATTCATGCAGAAGCGTAGCGATGCGGGGGGGGGGGGGGGGGGCGGCAGGGGGTACATATGTCCCCGGGCGCAGACCTTAGGGGGCGCCAAAATGGGTTGTAAAAACAAATTAAAATGTCATTTAAGCTGCATTTATGTAGTTTGAGGGGGGGGGGGGGGTGGGTGCAAATCGAAAGTTTGAGAAGGGGGGGGGGGGTGCAAATCGAAAATTTGCTACCGAGGGGGGCGCCAAATTGAAAGTTTGTCCCCGGGCGCCGGGAAGGGTCGCTACGCCTCTGTATTCATGAGGTTTTTGTCAAGTGTGATCAGATATAGACATGGGGATTCTATCATATTTATGTTGGTATGAGATTAAGCACAGTATGTACAGTGTGTGTACAAAATGTGTACACTCAAATACGTCCTTGTAAAAAAAAAAAAAAAAAAAAAAGGTTCATCTCGTTGCGGAGAAAAATTCAAGTTTAAATACTGTCTTATCGTGGATAACAACTTTACAGCTTGAAAATATTTTTTTTTAAACGTCGCACTTTGAAGATGATAGTTTGCAACGCTTTTGAAAATGCATGCGTATTCTCCACATTACCAATGTCAATCTGTTTAACACATGCTCCATACCGTACTTATTTTATTTAGATACTTGTTCTAAAAGAGCAATCGATGAATCTGTGTTTTCGGTTACCTAAGTACAGTTGTTTATAGGAGGCAAAGCCGGAAGGCGATATGCGTTTGTTTTCGCAACTTTGTTTACTAGAGCTCAGCCTAAGGTACTTCGCTGCACAAGCCTGTGGGATGATGGGCTTGCGTGTACCCACAGTACTTGATAATCCCCCCGTTAGGTAGGTATAGGAGCTGAACCTAAGCCTAAACAAGACAGTTTAATAGCTGTTAACCGTACCTATATATTTGTAAAATATGAGAGTAGATGTCATGGAGTACTTCTACACCCCCACACGAACCTGGCTCTTCGTCCTTACCCAAACGACTGTTTACAACATCTCTCCAGAGTGGCACCGCAACACTCCTCCCCCCCCCCCTCACCCCGATGAAATAGAAAAAAATATTACATTTAATGATGGGAGTATTATTACACTCCCCACCCTCCCTTCTTTTTTTATTATATATATAACACGTTTTTTAACACGTTTTTATTAACACGTTTTTAACACGTTTTTATTAACTCAGCTTCGCGTGGATGTGTTTGTTGTTAAAATTGACATCGAAAATTAGCCCACTTCTGATTGCTCTATAGATCTGAAATTTGGCATGCAGGTTACTTTCGCCTAACAATTTCAGATGCAATCATAAAAACTAGCAATTAGAGACCGTAATTAGCTTAATTTAATTACGCCCAAAGGACCATAAAATTGAGGACATGATTTCTAAAGATACCGACAAGACTGGAGGCTTGTTGACACAGTTACTTCGGCCCCAATCGATGTGAGCGCGCTGGCCGTGATCGTATAGTGGTTAGTACTTCGCGTTGTGGCCGCGACAACCCAGGTTCGAATCCTGGTCGCTCAAGATTTTTTTAGTCCGTGTATTTATAAACACTTAGTCAATTCATACTTAATCAAGTCATTAGATAAAGTAGAAAATAAACTATATAAAAAACTTTTTTAAAAACCACGTTTTTCATGTGTAGCAACGGACTAAAAAGGAGAAAATAAAATACTTAAAAAAAACTTTTTAAAAAACCACGTTTTTCTTGTGGACTAAAAAGTAGAAAATAACTATTTACATACATTTGATGACAAAAAACGTGGGTCGGGCAGATGGGTCGGGAAATTTGATGGTGAACGTACCCACGTTTTTTGTCATCAAATGTATGTAAATAGTTATTTTCTACTTTTTAGTCCACAAGAAAAACGTGGTTTTTTAAAAAGTTTTTTTTAAGTATTTTTATTCTTAACTCAGCTTCGCGTTTGTTTGTTTGTTTGTTGTTAAAATTGACATCGAAAATTAGCCCATTTCTGATTGCTCTAGAGACCTGAAATTTGGCATGCATGCTACTTTCGCCTAACAATTTCAGATGCAATCATAAAAACTAGCAATTAGTGACCGTAATTAGCTTAATTTAATTACGCCCCAAGGACCATAAAATTGAGGACATGATTTCTAAAGATACCGACAAGACTTGAGGCCTATTGACACAGTTACTTCGGCCCCAATCGATGTGAGCGCGCTGGCCGTGATCGTATAGTGGTTAGTACTTCGCGTTGTGGCCGCGACAACCCAAGTTCGAATCCTGGTCGCTCAAGATTTTTAGTCCGTGTATTTATAAACACTTAGTCAAGTCATACTTAATCAAGTCATTGGATAAAGTAGAAAATAAACTATATAAAAAACTTTTTTTAAAAACCACGTTTTTCATGTGTAGCAACGGACTAAAAAGGAGAAAATAAAATACTTAAAAAAAACTTTTAAAAAAACCACGTTTTTCTTGTGGACTAAAAAGTAGAAAATAACTATTTACATACATTTGATGACAAAAAACGTGGGTCGGGCAGATGGGTCGGGAAATTTGATGGTGAACGTACCCACGTTTTTTGTCATCAAATGTATGTAAATAGTTATTTTCTACTTTTTAGTCCACAAGAAAAACGTGGTTTTTTAAAAAGTTTTTTTTAAGTATTTTATTAAAGTTTCTAATGTAACATTCCCCGTCCCCCAGAGTAAAATGTATAAAACAAAACCTGAGCCAAACACTAAACCTAATTATTATTGGCGAAACAAACCCCACAAGCATGTGGGTATAGCTCAACTTTAAAGCCGAAGCCACCTCTGACCCCGCCGCAAAGGGAGTCATAAATGCTTCCAGCGGTACCAGTGTCTGGCCTTTGGCGGTGTCGCGCCTGGTAAAGTACATCTAAACTTCATCCGGAGGCTACACCCAGCTTTAATTATGTGGCAGAGGGGCCAAGTATTCCCACATGCATACGTTCTACACATCTTATAGATCAGTATACGCTTTCAATGCGAACGGTTCACACGCGCAAGGATATGATTACGAAACACCAATTTGAATATCTTCCCACATCTTTAAACTCTATCACCTGCAGGAATTATTTAAGTACTCGGCTTTGTTCCAAACTTATGGATCTCATATTCTTACTTTATATGCACCAAATTACGATGTAATTATATTATCTAATACAGCAGATATCTTTTTTTTGAGTTGTTGATTTCCCTCTCCGATTCCTCCCGGGGTCGTTAACCATATTTTTCATGACGCTCAGTCAGTTCACGATCTTTCCACTCCCCCCCCCCCCCCACCTCGACACCCTGCACTCTTCTGGTGAAAAAAAAAACTGGCCAATCCCAAGTCAGACTTAAGTCTGGCAGCAGACTGTTATCCTCCCACGCGTGCCCAGCCACCCCCTCCCCCCGTGCTCCCATTCAACAATGCGCAGACGGGTAAAGATTTCACATCCAGCCTAATCCCCCTCCCCCTCCCCTCCCTCCACATCGCCCGTGTCTCTTGTCTGTTTATTCATGCGTCTGGCCGGCTGGACCGCTGAGACAGAGATCAATATTACCCAACCGGTTCACTTGCTGCTTTGACCGGATGGACAGGGGCGTCGCCAGCCAGCTCCGACGTCAGAACATCAAGGGGGGAAAATAAAATAACGGAGGCGGCGTTTTTATTTTTTATTGAATGTTGTTTAACAAACGAAAATAACAAATTCCACGACCTACTACAAAGCAATCAACAACATTTCATGCTTTTGGAAAATTGTTGTCAGGATATATATTGCGTAGGCTACTGTGAAGGCAGCGATATAATATATATATATACATATATATATATATATATATATATATATATATATATATATATATATATATATATATATATATATATATATATATATATATATATATATATATATAAAAAGCAATGTATGTCTGTGTGTCTGTGTGTCTGTCCTTTATGCATTACTACACCTCTCAAGTAGTATATTAGGTCGCTTTTGGTTATCATTTTTGGCGGAGGTGGGGATGTGGAGGAACAATGACATATAGCAAAATACTCGGGAGCAGGATGTGGGGGTGGCGCAAAGAGATATAGCAAAATACTCCCAGCCTGGCGCATCGGGATGTGGAGGGTGGGTGAGCAGGATGCAGGGGTGGCGCAAAGACATATAGTAAAATACTACGCCAACTAGGGTTGGCGGAGGTGGTGGGGAAGTAGGTCACCTTTTGGTGACCTTGTGACGTAATCATTGACCTTGTGACGTAATTAGTGACTTTGTGACGTCATCATTGACCTAGTTACGTAATTTTAATGCGTTTTTTAATGAGTTTTAATGAGTTTTTAAAATTTTAATTAGTTTTTATTAACGAGTTACGTAATTTAATTACTTTGATTGTATTTTTATTTTGTTTAATTTGTTTGTTTACTTGTTGTTTAATTTAATTACTTTGTTTATAGTGTGTAATTTTTATTAACGAGTTACGTAATTGGATTTTAATTTTTTTTGAATTTTTAAATTTTTAATTTTATTTTATAATTAGTTAAATTATTATTAACTAGTTACGTAATTTGATTTTAATTACTTTTGTTTAATTTATTTATTTGATATATTTCTTTTCTTTGTTGTTTAATTTGTTGGTTTGTTTATTTGGTTGTATGTATGTTTTAAATAAAAGACTAACACTATCATGTACTAGATCAGTCTTTGTATACCAGCCTTTAACCAGACATGTAACATCTGTTACTTATCGAGCCGGGATCCTTTGTTGACACGCGCTGAGCGTTTTTAATGGGTATTGTATCGATCGCAGCCGCTGGGCCATCAAATGTTGTCCCATATAATTAAATTGGTTATGCTTCACCGATTTTATGCGTTGTTCGCCGACCCGATCACAGCAGGGGTTCCGCGTTTAATTGAAAGAGCTAAGTGGTTAACCACAAAGCCAGCGTTAAGTGTGGGAACACCTGTTACCATGACACGCGCCTCGTGGTGATTAATGGGTTTTATATTGATCCCACCCACGGGCCATCACAGCATGATGTCCCACCAAATTAAATTTTGTTATGCTTCACCGAGTTTCCCCGAGCGATTTGACGGGTCATGATGATTTATGTGGGTTCGCGAAGCGATCCCACCGGGGGGGTATGGTAATTAACGACGTACATTAAGTGGCTTTCCGCGAAGCACTTAGGTCATTATGCAACAGCTGTTGTGCGACAGCTGGTGGTGTAATTACGCTGAGCAATCGTATAAATGACCGCGAAAATTGTGTTCTAAACACTTCGACTTCGGACTTCAAATCAAGCTTCACCGCGACTTATCCAGCCTGCGACCTCTGTTGACTCCTAAGACTAAACCCACGCCAGCTTTACCAACCATCACATCTACCTAACCCTACACGGACCGCAGCCTGTGTGCGTGTTTATTCTATTAAAGGTAAGGTTAATATTACTTTTGTTTTATGGGTGCTAACCCTATTAAAATACCTTTTAATTAATTAATGTAATTTTGTATCGTACACCGAGGTAAGGTTAATAGTACGTATTGTTTTAAGGGAACTAACCCCCATTCAAATACCTTTTAATTAATTACTTTACTTTTGAATCGTACACCGAGGTAAGGTTAATATTACTTTTGTTTTAAGGGCGCTAACCCCATTAAAATACCCTTTAAATAAATGTGTATCTAAATAAGTAGTCAATTGAATTTTCTTTTTAGTGTACAACCGACTCATCGACACAACCAGTGACCCTATTGAGCTACCTACCCAGCCCCGAGGCATCCACTGAACCAAAGATCCAACTACATCCAACTACACCACTTCGGATCTCCACATACAGTTAACTTCACGTTCAGCTTAGAAGTTCAAACCACCCCATAGGTACGTTTCATTTTCAATTTTGTTTTAAGTATGTTTTTTATTTCATGTATTTTATTTTATGTAATTCTTTTTATTCTACAGCCAGCGACCTACCCAAGCAGCCAACTGATCCACACACACTAGACACTTCATCAATAATGGAAGCCGATCAGCCTACCAGCCATCCAGCCATGACTCGTTACTCATGTGAGATCTGCAACCGAGTGTTCACTCGCAAAGACGCTTTGACAAGACATCACGACTCTGCACACGGTCGTCAGAGACATCCCTGCACAACATGCGGGAAAGTATTTACACTACTAAGTAATTTAACAAGACACTTTAAGAAAGCACACAGCAACCAAACATTACCGACCGACACCCCATCAGCAACCAACAGACAAACACACCAACCCACATTAGTGACCGACACACATACTGTCCAACTCCCAACAGCGAGTCAAACAGACCACACTGCGACCAACACTAACTCCTTAAAACGACACACGACGTATGACGACATATCAAACAACAAACGCGTAAAGACTAACAATGACAGTAACCTTAATTCACACACCACTATTTTTCCTGTAGACGACCTTAGGGGAGATGCAGTAGACTTACACCCGACCACAGACAAAGCTTCACCCACATGCCTTCTTACAGACATTCCTGACTTTATTAAACATAATCACGCCATCAACATGTTACAACAGGATTCCCATTCCAAACCCTACACAGACAATTTTTCCTTTTTTAGATGTTTAGCCACACATTTAGGATCATCCATAATAAATCTCAGAAAGCCAACATTAAAACTCGCGAAACAGTGGCAAGCGCACCAAGGTCTCGGGACCTTGGATAATTTTAGCGGGGTTAGGTTGGTCGAAATTCCCCTCTTAGAGTCCTGTTTTAGTGTAAATATTGAGATTTTTGAATTTAACGAAGACCAGATCCTTTCTCCGAAACTTAGAAGTAGTGATAGGTTTAGGGAGACTGTATATCTTTTATTTTTTCAAAATCAGTTTATGTACATTAATAATATAGGTGGGGCGGGTCACGCTTTCGCATGTTCTGTGTGTAACAAATTATGGCCCACCGTTCAACAAATGAACAGACACGCGAAAGGGTGTAATGGGGGGAAACCCGTAGATAGGTATAAGGGAGGGCTTTATCACACACAGCAAACAATCTGGGAGTTTTTAGCGTCCTATGGGTTAGTTGTAGATAGTAACTTTGTTTATCCCTTCCGAGCAACTTACGATTTCGAATGCTATTTCGACCATACCGAGTTACCCCCGTTAGGTAGAGTTACAAAAAGCGTAGCCAAACACGTGCCTTTGTCTTGCTCTGTAGCCTCAAACGTAGATGGGTTCCTCGAACCCATCTGTTTTATTTCGACTGGTGACCCTCAAGAATTAGTGACTAGAGTTATTGACAGACTCCACATAATCGCCGAGGCAGCTTATGGCATTTTGAAAAAACAGTTCGAGCCTGTTTTTAAGCAAATCAGGAAGTTATTTCCACCTAAAGCTAGGGGTAGTGATAATAAGTCGAACGACAAAGGGTTTGATAGGTTTCTTACCGGTAGATTAGACGAGTATTTGCGACAAATGCCGGTTATAGGGTTTAATTCAGGAAAATATGATATAAATCTCGTTAAGCCGTATTTTATTCAGTACTTTTTAGCTTATTCAAACACAGAAGAGGGGTTAGAGGAGGGACCTAGATCTAGTTGTAACGATGATGAAGACGACGTAGAAGATAAACAAACACCGTTTAAATATGTAGTTAAAAGAAATAATAATTTTATGTGTATATCAACAAATAAATTAAAATTCTTAGATATAGTTAATTATCTAGCACCGGGGTTTAGCTATAGTAAATACCTCGCCGCATATAATGTTAAAGAGACCAAGGGATTTTTTCCGTACGAATATGTCAAAAATTTAGCCGTCTTAGATGAAACGTCTTTACCTCCGCGTTCGGCCTTTTTTTCATCATTAAAAAATTGTAACATTTCAGACGAGGAGTACGCGACGTGTAGGCAAATTTGGGTAGAGAAGGGGATGCAAACGTTTAAAGATTATCTTATTTGGTATAACAATATCGATGTAAAACCGTTTATCGAAGCGCTCGAGCAGCAAACTAATTTTTACAAAAATTTAGGGGTTGATATTTTTAAAGATGCGATTTCTGTCCCGGGGGTAACCTTAAAATACTTATTCAAAACACTTCCCAAAAACGTTTCTTTTTCTTTGTGTTCCGAGCGCGAATCAGAGTTACATAAAACAATCCGAAATAATATCGTAGGGGGCCCCTCTATTATTTTTCATAGACATCACGAAAAGGGTGAAACGTTCATTAGGGGGAATAGTAATAAGGTGGTACAGGCAATTAAGGGGTACGACGCAAACGCGCTTTATTTATGGTCTTTAATGCAAAAAATGCCGACGGGATTTCCGATTATTAGAAATAGTGAGGAGGGGTTTAGACCGCGTAAAACGAATCATTATGGGGAACAGGCCTTTCAGTGGTTATCGTGGGTTTCAAAAACAAAGGGGGTAACTTTAAAAACCGCGTTTAATGGGGGCGAAGTTAGCTTAGGATCTCGCCATATAAGAGTAGACGGGTGGGACGCGAACACTCGAACCGTTTATCAGTTCCATGGCTGCCTCTTTCATGGACACCCTGACTGCCCTTTAACGAAAGACAGAACAGTAAACCCCATTAGTAACAGACCCTTGACTGAGTTATTTAAAAAGACAAACGAAATTACGAAGTACCTTACAGATACTGTTGACGTTAAAGTCGTAGAAATGTGGGAATGTGAGTGGGGGAACCAGAAAAAAATGAACCCAACTATTAAAGACTATTTAAAATCTATTGACAAATCACAAAAGACACCGACACCGACCTATGGTAAGAAATGGCCCCTGACTGAAAAACAGATCATCGATTCTGTTTTAGACGACTCGTGTTTTGGTCTGATAGAATGCGACATTAAAGTACCGGATAGTTTAAGAGAACATTTTAGTGAGATGACACCTATTTTTAAAAATACGGACGTTACGCGCGATGACATCGGACCGTTTATGAGACAATACGCGATCGATAACAACTTATTAACTAGCGGTAGACGGACTTTAATCGGTAGCTTTACAGGGGAGAAAATTTTATTAGCGACCCCCCTTTTAAAGTGGTATTTAAATCATGGGTTGGTAGTCAGTAAAATTTATCAAGTCGTTGAATATAATCCGGTTGCATGTTTTAAGACATTTGGGGATACAGTTTCAGACGCGCGAAGAAAGGGGGACATAGACGACAAATACGCGATAACTAGTGAAACAATGAAATTGTTAGGAAACGCGGCATACGGTAAAACTTTGACGGATAAAACACGACATGCGGACATGACCTACTGTAGGGCTAGGGATATAGGGGATTGTATTAATAATCCGCGATTTAAAAAAATGACAAAACTTACCGACGATGTTTACGAAGTAGAAACGTTAAAAAAGAAGATAGTTTGGGATCTCCCTCTTCAGATAGGCTTTTTTGTTTATCAGTACGCGAAACTTAGGATGTTAGAATTTTATTATGACTTTATAGACAAATATATAGATAGAACCGACTTTCAGCTATGTGAGATGGACACTGACAGTTTATACTTAGCCTTAAGTACCGATGACTTGTTAAAAGCCGTAAGACCGGGACTAGAACACGAGTTTTTTGACATTTACGACAAATGGTTCCCCTCAGAAGTATGCAACTCACATAGACCACAATTTATAAGCGGCAAAGGCACGGTAGATAGTCATTGTCTAGAGTGTAGGGCTAGGAAAATTTATGAAAAGAGAACACCGGGGTTGTTTAAATTAGAATATGAAGGGGATGGGATGGTATCTTTATGTAGTAAGACGTACCACTGTTTTGGCGATTATAATAAAACATCAACCAAGGGATTATCTAAAAATCACAACACACTAGGCAAAGAATCTTTCATGCAGGTCCTCACAACAAAGGAACCAAGTGGTGGGACAAACACAGGGTTCAGAGCATACAACACGGGGATATATACTTACACCCAACACAGAAACTCACTTTCTTACTTTTACATTAAAAGACGAGTAGACGCAGACAATGTGACAACATCTCCCCTAGACATATAACGCCTTTTAGTTTACCAACCGTGACTTTAACGAGACTTTACTGTAAATATGTAAATAAGACAGAACCTTGACTGTATGCTGATGGGGTTGTTTTTATTCAATAAAAAACTTATTATATAAACGGTCTTTTTTTTTTTTTAAAAAAATTTTTGATGTGAGTTATTGTTTTGTTACTTGTCCCTGAAAGTTATGTAACTCGGTATCCTGTATAAGAGGCATGACTGAAATCAAAATGAACCATTTAAAATACTGGATCCGAGTTGGAAATATCCCTTTACCGCTCTGATCGGTGCCCCAACCATTATCACAATTCCCCCTTCCCCTTCCCTTTGTCAGCAACCCCTCCCCCTTCTCCCATCCGTAAGCTCAATACCAACCGCTAGATAAACAGATCGTACCACTACCCACACTATTCCTTGGACAGACAAAGGATGTAGGACAATCTTACAGACAAGTGTTTATTCAATTAATGTCACAACCCCCTAGAAACCACTCCAACAGACTGGGATACATAACTTGTAGACATCACTCCCCAATGAATATCCCCTTCCTAAACACATTGACATTTACTCTCAAAAGTGACAATGTTCCCATCCAAACTTTTAAATCTTTCCATATACAAATAAAAACATCCACATCCAACTTTGAAATCTGCCTCGGTGAAAACTTCACCGACCCTAGTATAAACCAGCCACCAACCGACTCTAAGTCATGGATGGACCGAATTTGAAACCTGTCTTGTTGAAAACTTCATCGAGCTGAGTATGAACTCACACACACTCACACTCAAACACACACACACACACACACACACACACACACACAAGCACAAAGCGAACTTGTAAAGACAAATAATATTGCATCGTTGAAAACTTCACCGACTCTAGTATAAAAACCAGCCACCAACCCCTTCCAAAACATACATGTAACAACTTTGAAACCTACCTAGATGAAAACCTCACCGACCCTAATATAAACTCGGCTGCCAACAATTCCAAGAACATGTATGTACCAACATGTCTCGGTGTTATCAAAACTCCCCCGACCCTAGTATGAACTCTGCCCCTAACAATTCCTAAACATACATGTAGCAACTTTGAAACACGCCTCGGTGAAAACTTCACCGACCGTAGTATAGACTCTACACCAACCCCTTCCAAAACATCCGTGTACCAACATCACTCGGTGAAAACAAAATCCTTCCCACTCTAGTATGGATTCGGCCCCTAACACTTCCAAAACATGCCTGTATCAACTTTGTAACCTGCCTCGGTGAAAACTTCACCGAGGCTAGTTTGAAACCTACCAACTCCAAAGCATACATGTAACAACTTTGAATCAATCCATGGTAAAACCAAAACCATACCACCCTAGTATAAACTCTACACCTAGCAATTCCTAAACATGCATGGTTCGAGTTCAAAACCAACCTCGGTGAAAACTTCACCGACCCTCGTATAAACTCTACACCAACCAACAACAAAACATTGCCTAGGTGAAAACAAAAAACCTATGTACCACCCGATACACTCATCGGTGAAAACTTCACCGACCCTAGTATGAACACGGCCACTTAATCAATAAAAAATTATTGATTTGTACTTTAGAATGATTAGATTGAATGATATGTATGCTAACGTCATAGCATATTTAGTTTATACATCCTTATTTTGGTGAAATTTAAATGTAGACATTTTAAACTGTGTGTCATTTGACACGACGTACTATAACGTTGTTGATTTTTAAAACTTGAAGTTTATAATCTTAAGCAAATTTACCACCACCACCACCACCACCACCACCACCACCCGCTTGGTAACATCTGTCGCCACACTTAACGCTGGTTTTGCGTTAATTATCATGACCCGTCAAATCGATCGGGGAAACTCGGTGAAGCATAACAAAATTTAATTAGGTGGGACATCATGCTGTGATGGCCCGTGGGTGGGATCAATATAAAACCCATTAATCACTACGAGGCGCGTGTCATGGTAACAGGTGTTCCCACACTTAACGCTGGCTTTGTGGTTAACCACTTAGCTCTTTCAATTAAACGCGGAACCCCTGCTGTGATCGGGTCGGCGAACAACGCATAAAATCGGTGAAGCATAACCAATTTAATTATATGGGACAACATTTGATGGCCCAGCGGCTGCGATCGATACAATACCCATTAAAAACGCTCAGCGCGTGTCAACAAAGGATCCCGGCTCGATAAGTAACAGATGTTACATGTCTGGTTAAAGGCTGGTATACAAAGACTGTTCTAGTACATGATAGTGTTAGTCTTTTATTTAAAACATACATACAACCAAATAAACAAACCAACAAATTAAACAACAAAGAAAAGAAATATATCAAATAAATAAATTAAACAAAAGTAATTAAAATCAAATTACGTAACTAGTTAATAATAATTTAACTAATTATAAAATAAAATTAAAAATTTAAAAATTCAAAAAAAATTAAAATCCAATTACGTAACTCGTTAATAAAAATTACACACTATAAACAAAGTAATTAAATTAAACAACAAGTAAACAAACAAATTAAACAAAATAAAAATACAATCAAAGTAATTAAATTACGTAACTCGTTAATAAAAACTAATTAAAATTTTAAAAACTCATTAAAACTCATTAAAAAACGCATTAAAATTACGTAACTAGGTCAATGATGACGTCACAAAGTCACTAATTACGTCACAAGGTCAATGATTACGTCACAAGGTCACCAAAAGGTGACCTACTTCCCCACCACCTCCGCCAACCCTAGTTGGCGTAGTATTTTACTATATGTCTTTGCGCCACCCCTGCATCCTGCTCACCCACCCTCCACATCCCGATGCGCCAGGCTGGGAGTATTTTGCTATATCTCTTTGCGCCACCCCCACATCCTGCTCCCGAGTATTTTGCTATATGTCATTGTTCCTCCACATCCCCACCTCCGCCAAAAATGATAACCAAAAGCGACCTAATATACTACTCTCTCATCACATCGCCGTGAAACTTTGGGAAGTTGTTGAGAATATTCCTGGGGAGGTTTCTGCGGAAAAAAAAAATTTCAAATTCGCAGGGGTGGCGCCCCGACAGGGCGCGATTTGTTTTTTTTTCTATATACGGTATATAAAAATAAAAGTCGATTTTTATTCGACACCATTCATCTGATCGCTATCAAACTTTGGTGAGTTCATAAGAACACTTTAAGGAAGGGTTCTGTAAAAAAAAAAATCATGTTTAATTTCACAAGGGCGGCGCCACGGGAGGGTGCGATTTTTCTCTATATACCGTATATAAAAATAATAAAAGTGAATTGCCGTGACACCGTTGACACGATCGCCGTGAAACTTTGGGAAGATGTTGAGAATATTCATGGGGAGGTTCCTGCGCTAAAAACATTTTCAAATTCGCAGGGGTGGCGCCCCGGTAAGGCGCGATTTGTTTTTTCTCTATATACGGTATATAAAAATAAAAGTCGATTTTGGTTTGGCATCGTTGATCCAATAGTCATGAGACTTTAGGAAGTTCATTATACCACTCTTGGGAAGGGTTCTGTAAAAAAAAAATTTATTTCGCAAGGGCGGCGCCACGGGAGGTCCGATTTTTCTCTATTTACGGTATATAAAAATAAAAGTCGATTTTGAATGAGACACCGTTATCCGATAGCCATGAGACTTTGGGGGAGTTGATTAGAACAATTCAGGGAAGGGTTCTGTAAAAAAAACAAACCTTTATTAATTTCGCAAGGGCGGCGCCACGGGCGGCTGCGATTTTTCTCTATATACGGTTTATAAAATTTAGTTTTCACACCGTTCATCCGTGTACCATGAAACTTTGGGGAGATGATTAGATCATTCAATGGTAGGGTTCTGCAAAAAATATTGTTTAATATTGCAAGGGCGGCGCACCACCGGGGGGGGGGGGGAGCGATTTTTTTCTCTATACACAGTATATAAAAAATAAAACTCGAATGCGGTTCATCCGAGTGCCATGAAACTTTAGGGAGTAGTTGCGAATACTCCCTAGAATATTTCTGCGAAAAAGAAAACTAAAGTTTCTTACGGGCGGCGCCATATAGGGTACAACTTTCGTCAATACATGGTTTGGCGCCCAGAGTTTTACAGCGACTAAGTTGGCACTTGGCATCCGTTAATCGAGCGTCCTGCATAGCGAGTAAGGGGTAGGCTACTACTATATTCGGCGGTAAAACTACAACAGGCTTCTAAAAATAACTTTGTAACGCGAGGAAATCCTGTACAGTTTCGTCACCTTGCGAAAGATGAAAAAATAACTGTTTGAATATGAGGACCTACTGTAGAGTTTCGTCAATTTGCGAATGATGCAATAAGCATCTATTATTAGACGATCCAGGCCGAAATTGAGACCGAGCATCTAATAATAGACCATTAGTAACGCTAGCATATTGCATCAGTCAAACTGATGTTGAAAACACGTCAAATAATTTTTGTATGTGTTAAAGAAAAAAATCCTGTTCATTTGTGTCACTTTAGCGAATGACGAAATCTGCATCATTGTTTACACGCTGGGTTATCCTATGAGCACGATGGCGCATGTTAGTTTTAAGGAGCCAGGGGCCTTACGCTGCGCCTCTGCGGTAGTGTAATCGGGGGGTGGGGTGGGGGGGCTCCTGAGAGCGCCCCTCTACGTCCCTGACATATGGGTGGTCACCGAAGTGTGTTCTAACTAATTATTTCGGTGAGTGATTAATATACACTCAAAGTTTTCATGCGGTAGTGTAGGAAAACCCGTGTCCCGATAATTATTATCCAAGCGCAGACATTGTTGTTTCTTCTATCCCCGCGGCAACGCGCGAGGGTCGGGTACGCTAGTATATATATAAAACGTTTTAATTTTTGGTACTTGCTTAATATTAACTGAAATTGTTGTTTTCTATCTATAATGCAATATCTTTTTATTTCGTAGTTTTTTTAATGTGTCTATTTATGGGATTAAAAAGCGACTAAAAAAAGAAAATCGGTTATAATTTGACGCTAGTCCCGCCTCGTCCCGTTATGGGAATAAATGCTAGTTTTTTGGGTTTTATTATCAGCGGGCGTCCAATGCTCATGGGTATATTGCCAAATCTGGAGCGGATCGCACCGGACGACACCCGGGTTTGTGACGCCGCTAGGTGTAATTGGATTTTTGTTTGCCCAGAATTTATTCCACAAACGTTCTGCGTGTAATGGTGTACTTTTTAAATGTAGCGTTTGTAGTTATTGCAGATACTATAAGTGTGGTTAATTAGTATAGGTTGTGGTTTGAGTCTCAGTACACTCAGTGGTTGTAAAGGCTGTTTGGTTTTGTCTTTACGGTGATGTAGATGTAGCTTGTGTGGTGTTGATGGTGTGAATTGTGCAGCCTCAGTTTTTCTTGCCGGTGCGGCCAGTAACATGTTTACTGAGTTGCGTCTGTGGTGTTGTTGATGTAGATTCTATCATGTTGGTGATATAGCCTTTATGGTGTTACTTGTGTAGCCCGGTGGTGATGTTAGTGTAGCATTTCTGGTGCTGTTCGTTCAGCTGGTGTAGTCAGGATGGTGTTGCTGATGTAGCCGGGATCCGGACAAAAGACGACACAAAAAAAGCATTTTGTCCATGTCGGCCTTTTTCCCCTGTCGGCCTTTTGGATGTCGGCGTTTTGTTCTACACGTGATGCAGCCTGTAACATTTTGCTGGCGTAGCCTTTATGATTTTGCTGATGTAGCCTGTATGACATTGATAATGTAGCCTGTATGCTGTCTGCGGTGCTACTGTATACTGTTGTTGCATGTTGTTATATTATCCGTAGTCTGTTCAACGCTATGCCAGAGTTATGCGTGCTTGTGTGTTGTGTAGTTACATCCATACCCTGTGCTAATGCCAGCTTACTGTTGTGTAGTTACATCCATACCCTGTGCTAATGCCAGCTTACTGTTGTGTAGTTACATCCATACCCTGTGCTAATGCCAGCTTACTGTTGTGTAGTTACATCCATACCCTGTGCTAATGCCAGCTTACTGTTGTGTAGTTACATCCATACCCTGTGCTAATGCCAGCTTACTATTGTGTAGTTACATCCATACCCTGTGCTAATGCCAAATGCCAGCTTACTGTTGTGTAGTTACATCCATACCCTGTGCTAATGCCAGCTTACTGTTGTGTAGTTACATCCATACCCTGTGCTAATGCCAGCTTACTGTTGTGTAGTTACATCCATACCCTGTGCTAATGCCAGCTTACTGTTGTGTAGTTACATGTGTACTTTGTGCTAATGCCAGCTTACTGTTGTGTAGTTACATCCATACCCTGTGCTAATGCCAGCTTACTGTTGTGTAGTTACATCCATACCCTGTGCTAATGCCAGCTTACTGTTGTGTAGTTACATCCATACCCTGTGCTAATGCCAGATTACTGTTGTGTAGTTACATCAATACCCTGTGCTAATGCCAGCTTACTATTGTGTAGTTACATCCATACCCTGTGCTAATGCCAGCTTACTGTTGTGTAGTTACATCCATACCCTGTGCTAATGCCAGCTTACTATTGTGTAGTTACATCCATACCCTGTGTTAATACCAGCTTACTGTTGTGTAGTTACATCCATACCCTGTGCTAATGCCAGCTTACTATTGTGTAGTTACATCCATACCCTGTGCTAATGCCAGCTTACTGTTGTGTAGTTACATCCATACCCTGTGCTAATGCCAGCTTACTATTGTGTAGTTACATCCATACCCTGTGCTAATGCCAGCTTACTATTGTGTAGTTACATCCATACCCTGTGCTAATGCCAGCTTACTATTGTGTAGTTACATCCATACCCTGTGCTAATGCCAGCTTACTGTTGTGTAGTTACATCCATACCCTGTGCTAATGCCAGCTGTCCTTTTAAGACTAAATTAACGCTTCAAATACCGCTTGTTTTAAATATAAATAAGGAAACTATTACAAAAAATTGTGTTCTACATTTTGTAATCCACCCCCCCCCCCCCCCCCCGCCTACCACGTACTTTTAATGTATTCAGTCAGATTGGTTTCAAATAACCCATTTCTAAAGTACAGCTGAGTCTATTTCAGGCATCGACTTGTGTCTGTTAAAAGGGTCGTTGTGATAGTACTGGTAGTGTATAATATAAGTGCTTTTCTGTCAGTTTTCTGAGGGAAAGGGTTTGAGTAAGGTAATGGTAAGGCTCTTGGATTAGAGTCTGGGCCAGGGTAGAGCTGAGGTTTAGGCTAGGGTTACGACAAGGATCATTCTACCTTCAAAACGACCAGCCGGCGTTTTAAAGTATCAACGCCTTTTACACTAGAACATTTTTTTTCCCTTCTATTCAAATTTAACATGATCCATAACAGGCAAACATTTGAACACCCCCCTCTGCTCCCCCTAGGGAAGAATTCAAAACGCCACACTAAGAATGAAAGACAGTGCATCGAAACACCAGGCACACGGCTCCCAGCACCTGCACAAGCAGGAGACCACAGAAACAGGTCATGCTTAGATCAGAACCCATCAGACCGGAACTCGTCCATTCATGTCAAGGTTTCTAAGGACGAGCGAGACGACGCCCCGGCGCGCGTCTCTTTGGACGCAACTTCCGGCGAATCGTCGAGACCGAAGAAAGACGTCGGTAGATCTACTTGTGATGATGAAATTTTTAGGTAGCCTAAAATATTAATGGCGCGACCAATGGAAAAATAAATTCGAGAAATGAACGCGAAAATATTTTATTTTGAAGCCGCTTTTCTATCATGTGAATGATGCTTTGTTAATATATAAAACGCCACGTAAAAAGACTATTTTTACCTCCAGTATTATTATTCTTTTTTTATTTTGTTCCTACGAACAGAAAATTGATCGTACAAGTCCTTTAA
Organism: Physella acuta; assembly: GCF_028476545.2. Taxonomy (NCBI): domain Eukaryota; kingdom Metazoa; phylum Mollusca; class Gastropoda; family Physidae; genus Physella; species Physella acuta. The sequence continues at coordinate 803,775 of NW_026731831.1, forward strand.
GTTTGTACACTCTATGCTTACAACATCTCATGCCAGCGTCAAACAATTTTTTTATTCCAGTCTTTATTGATCTACCCAATGTTATTTTAAGGTCTAGATTTTCCTGTGCTTATGGGTTTCATAATAAAGCTTGTATATAAATATTTGTATGATTTAGAGAAGGTTTATTTGCTGCGTCGTAACGATTTTGTCTATTAATACTTATGTGGTCAAGTACTTGTGATGTGTGTGGGAGGGCGGGGGGGGGGGGGGATGGATATATAAACATTTGTTAAAATACAAGTAAAAACAGCAACATTACAGATAAACAAAATCGCCAGCGTATCATTGTGACTATTATTGTGTAAGTTGTGGCAAGCAGAGGGGGAGGGGGGGAAGATGGCACAGCCCCAGATTTTGGACCAAGAGGTTTTTTTTTTTTTTTTTATCAAAAGTTTATATCATGCATCACTTTGCCCCACCCTCCCAATCCCTAATCAAGCCCACCCTTCCCTTCCGCCTGACGAAATTTAAAAAAAAAGTAATTTATTTAAAAAATATATAAAGACATCCTCCTTTCCCTCCCCCCCCCCCCCCCCCCCCCCCCCGAGAAAAAAATGTCGGTTGAATAAATTGTTTAATACTGTATTTTCAAAAATGGATGGGAGGTTGGGGGCTCACGTGACCCTCCTTATCGTCCTAATACAGTACAAAGTACGCCCACGATTAGAAAGAGAAGAGGAGGGGGGGGGGGATAATCCTCATTTCCAGTTTTATCTGGATTGAACAAGCTACGCACAACAACAACAACGAAGGCGAAGACACAGTCACAACAAACAGGCAAGCAAATCGTTGACTCGCGACCAAGTCAGCAGCAGGCCAACAAAAAGATACGCTCTCTCTCTCTCTCTCAGCCACATACACACAGACACACGGAACCATCGTCTCACTGACGTCACACGTCTTGATACTCAATCGATACTTAACTTTTTTTTTTTTTACCTCCTCGGCCAACCACCTAGCAGCCATAATTCCCGGATACGTATGACAACCAGATATTGCCAACCATGACAACCAGATATTCTCAACCCACCTTTAATTTTTCCTGACTGCCAGTGTGGTTACGAAGTCGGCTGCCGCTTGACGTCTGCAAATGTCCTTGTCTCTGAAGGAGGTTTATTTTGCCAAACTTCCGGGTCGTTTGTTATTATTTATTTTCCAGTAAAGTTAACCCTTAAGGGAGGGTTAAAGTGCTGTTGTACGCACAACTTTATCCCTCTGACGTATTTAATTAAGACAGTTTCAAATTATTTATTTCCTGGGAATTTTCGCTTCTCGACTCTAAAGTAAAACGATGAAGGAATGGTGTGTTCATGCGCAAGAGCACGTGATCGTCCGCCTTAGTTCGAATCCCAGTCACGCTGGAATTTAGTTTTTACAAACTTTTAATTTTATTTAACTCACTTCCTCTGTCGTCAGTCTAGATCAAAACGCCCGAGCGAAATTACAGGCACTACTAACTGACAGATAGGTTCATTGTTGGTACTTGGGTCAAGACATGAAGACAATGCAACATTACTTTAAATTTGTCTTAATTGGTTGCCTAATTAATTTTTTTTCTTTTTTACACCACCTCGATTAAACTCGACATTATTTAGGGAGAAGAAATAACATCAGGGATTGAACGGGGTATATATTTTTGTGTTATAAATTACGGACCGACTCCTCCAACACATGTTGACGTACTCCCCCTAACGTACGAAGGCTAATCCGACAGTTTGGATCCCTGAATTTCCTTGAGTATATCCAGCTCTGATAGGTACCCGATTCACGTTGGGTAAAGAAGGGTGGCTGGGCATTGTGCTGACCACATGATCCGTTTTATATGCCGAAGTCTCTGGAACACTACATCACCTTACCCATGGAGCGTCACGTTCGATGGGGGTAACGCGTGTATTAAATATATGTATGTATTTATGTGTGTGTGTGTGTCTCTGTGAGTCTGTGTGTGTCCGTGTGTGTGTACTTTTACCAGAGTTTTTTTTTTTACAAAAACAATATGATTAATTAATTAATAATCACGCTTGTGACATATTGTACACGCGACAATTTATGTATTTTAAAACAAATGTGACGATAACTACGTTCAGCGGACATGTGATAAACTACCCATGATCTAAGTTTACGGCCGCTTGTCACATGATCATCTCAAATAACTTCTCCATTATCTCCCATCTATCAGCACCTTCCCATCCATCCCACTAATCAGTGATAATATTTTTTTTAGTAATCCGCACGTTTGTATTGTAACAACGAGATGGCGCTCAGCCCACGACAGCCAAGATGTATGCAACTAGGTCAGTTCTGGGTTTCCAGGGGGAGGGTGGGGCTATTTCATTCCTAATGACGCACGAGTCACGTTTGGAAAATTTACGCCATTGTAGCATCGATTGGTCCGCTGAACATAATTAGCTCTCTCAGAGGCGGCAATGACCCGAAAGGCCTTCGTGTTGGAGTCCAGGTTTAAAAATAGACGTAAAGTGAACAAGTGCCGCTAAATATGTTAGTTACGTTAAATCGTGATGATTTTTTAAATTTTATTTTTAAAATTAGAATTGTATTATTATCTGAAAATTTAATTACAAATTTCTTTTTTTAAATCAGGTATTTGATATGTAATTTTTATTTAGTAATTATAACATTTCAGTTTTGTCTCTGCTTATGGATACATTTATTTTTAAAATGTTATATTTAGGAGATATTTTCGTACGGGCCTAAATGTCTAAAATGAGATTCTTTTTTAAGAACTTTTGTTAGTTTAATTTTATCTACTTTTCATAGTTATTTTTAATTTATGTGCTTGTGTTTTTGTGCTGTATAGTTTTAACTTGTTTTTTTGGACACATTAACAATAGCAACACTACACATCTAGTTTTAACCTGTAGACACATCAAGAATAACGAACTCAGTTTTAACTTGTTATTTGGACACATCAACAATAACAACACCACACATATAGTTTTAACCTATAGACACTTCAAGAAAAACGTACTTAGTTTTATCCTGTATGTTAGACACTTCAAGAACAACGAACTTAGTTTTAACATGTAGGCACATCTACAATAGTAACACTAGTTTAAATTGTAGACACATCAAGATAAAGAAATTAGTTTAAACTAGTTAGTTGGACTCAACAACACCACGGATGGCCTACCAGTGCGAATTTAAGCTGGGAAAATTAATTACAGGATAATTAATATATCTTGGACCTCACTTCTTAAGATAAACTCCCTGACTCGAACTGGTTGACTCCCCGACGTCATCGGACTCACTATCCTTCCGTGACGCCATCCGTTCCACTCCTCTGATCTACGCCCCCCCCCCCCCCCATACCTCTCCACACCCACCGACCTGTTCAACCGTCGAACATGAGCGAACTTTAATACACAGGTAGTCTACTAATTTTTAGGTACTTTTATGATGGACGGCGGTGGGAAAAAATGTTAATAATTAGTTGTATACCGGTAACGCTGTTAGTGTTAAGGTATCTGTCAGAGCCACAGCTAGGAGTAGGTTATTGGCACAGTGCAGAGCTTTGGTCAGTGCCAGAGTTTTAAGAACTGTCTTTGTAAACTTTATTTAAAACTGAACAATATACTCAAAGTTGACCGAGCTCAGTGATTATTTTGAAAGATTGTGTTATTTTTTTTTAATTTTACAAACGGGGGGGGGGGGGGGGGGGGGGGGCTGGCGGTAGACTAAAATGACACTTCATTTTAGGATTTTAGGTGGGAAGTCTGATTTTTTGTGACGGTGGGGAGTGGGGTGGTAAAAATTGTTTTAAAAAAAGAGTGACGTCTTTTAAGGTGATAGATAATCTCTAAGCTTAACTCAAAAGGTCCATAAGTTCCCCCATATACAGACCTAGTCTCACCATTTCCATAGCTTCCCCCACATAAAGACCTAACGTCACAATTTCCCCAATATAAAGACCTAACCTCACCCTTTTCCCAGTGTAAAGACCTAACCTCACCATTTCCCCCACATAAAGACCTAACCTCACTATTACCCCCATATAAAGACCTAATTAACCTCACCCTTTCCCCCACATAAAGACCTAACCTCACCATTTCCCCCATATAAAGACCTAACCTCACTATTACCCCATATAAAGACATAATTAACCTCACCATTTCCCCCACATAAAGACCTAACCTCACCATTCTCCCCATATAAAGACCTAACCTCACCCTTTCCCCTATATAAAGACCTAACCTCACCATTTCCCCCACATAAAGACCTAACCTCACTATTACCCCCATATAAAGACCTAATTAACCTCACCCTTTCCCCCACATAAAGACCTAACCTCACCATTTCCCCCATATAAAGACCTAACCTCACTATTACCCCATATAAAGACATAATTAACCTCACCATTTCCCCCACATAAAGACCTAACCTCACCATTTCCCCATATAAAGACCTAACCTCACCCTTTCCCCTATATAAAGACCTAACCTCACCCTTTCCCCTATATAAAGACCTAACCTCACCATTTCCCCCACATAAAGACCTAACCTCACCATTTCCCCCATATAAAGACCTAACCTCACTATTAACCCCATATAAAGACCTAATTAACCTCACCATTTCCCCCACATAAAGACCTAACCTCACCCTTTCCCCAATATAAAGACCTAACCTCACCCTTTTCCCAATATAAAGACCTAACCTCACCATTTCCCCAATATAAAGACCTAACCTCACAATTACCTAACCTCACCATTCCCCCAATATAAAGACCTAACCTCACCATTTCCCCCACATAAAGACCTAACCTCACTATTACCCCCATATAAAGACCTAATTAACCTCACCATTTCCCCCACATAAAGACCTAACCTCACCCTTTCCCCAATATAAAGACCTAACCTCACCCTTTCCCCAATATAAAGACCTAACCTCACCATTACCCCAATATAAAGACCTAACCTCACCATTTCCCCCAAATAAAGACCTAACCTCACCATTTCCCCCATATAAAGACCTAACCTCACTATTACCCCCATATAAAGACCTAATTAACCTCACCATTTCCCCCACATAAAGACCTAACCTCACCCTTTCCCCAATATAAAGACCTAACCTCACCCTTTCCCCCACATAAAGACCTAACCTCACCATTTCCCCAATATAAAGACCTAACCTCACTATTACCCCCATATAAAGACCTAATTAACCTCACCCTTTCCCCCACATAAAGACCTAACCTCACCATTTCCCCCATATAAAGACCTAACCTCACTATTACCCCCATATAAAGACCTAATTAACCTCACCATTTCCCCCACATAAAGACCTAACCTCACCCTTTCCCCAATATAAAGACCTAACCTCACCCTTTCCCCAATATAAAGACCTAACCTCACCCTTTCCCCCATATAAAGACCTAACCTTACCATTACCCCCATATAAAGACCTAACCTCACTATTACCCCCATATAAAGACCTAATTAACCTCACCATTTCCCCCACATAAAGACCTAACCTCAACCTTTCCCCAATATAAAGACCTAACCTCACCCTTTCCCCAATATAAAGACCTAACCTCACCATTTCCCCCACATAAAGACCTAACCTCACCATTTCCCCCATATAAAGACCTAACCTCACTATTACCCCCATATAAAGACCTAATTAACCTCACCATTTCCCCCACATAAAGACCTAACCTCACCCTTTCCCCAATATAAAGACCTAACCTCACCCTTTCCCCCACATAAAGACCTAACCTCACCATTTCCCCAATATAAAGACCTAACCTCACTATTACCCCCATATAAAGACCTAATTAACCTCACCCTTTCCCCCACATAAAGACCTAACCTCACCATTTCCCCCATATAAAGACCTAACCTCACTATTACCCCCATATAAAGACCTAATTAACCTCACCATTTCCCCCACATAAAGACCTAACCTCACCCTTTCCCCAATATAAAGACCTAACCTCACCCTTTCCCCAATATAAAGACCTAACCTCACCCTTTCCCCCATATAAAGACCTAACCTTACCATTACTCAAAAGGTCCATAAGTTCCCCCATATACAGACCTAGTCTCACCATTTCCATAGCTTCCCCCACATAAAGACCTAACGTCACAATTTTCCCAATATAAAGACCTAACCTCACCCTTTTCCCAGTGTAAAGACCTAACCTCACCATTTCCCCCACATAAAGACCTAACCTCACCATTTCCCCCATATAAAGACCTAACCTCACTATTACCCCATATAAAGACCTAATTAACCTCACCATTTCCCCCACATAAAGACCTAACCTCACCATTCTCCCCATATAAAGACCTAACCTCACCCTTTCCCCTATATAAAGACCTAACCTCACCCTTTCCCCTATATAAAGACCTAACCTCACCATTTCCCCCACATAAAGACCTAACCTCACCATTTCCCCGATATAAAGACCTAACCTCACTATTACCCCATATAAAGACCTAATTAACCTCACCATTTCCCCCACATAAAGACCTAACCTCACCCTTTCCCCAATATAAAGACCTAACCTCACCCTTTTCCCAATATAAAGACCTAACCTCACCATTTCCCCCAATATAAAGACCTAACCTCACAATTACCTAACCTCACCATTCCCCCAATATAAAGACCTAACCTCACCATTTCCCCCACATAAAGACCTAACCTCACTATTACCCCCATATAAAGACCTAATTAACCTCACCATTTCCCCCACATAAAGACCTAACCTCACCCTTTCCCCAATATAAAGACCTAACCTCACCCTTTCCCCAATATAAAGACCTAACCTCACCATTACCCCAATATAAAGACCTAACCTCACCATTTCCCCCACATAAAGACCTAACCTCACAATTTCCCCCATATAAAGACCTAACCTCACTATTACCCCCATATAAAGACCTAATTAACCTCACCATTTCCCCCACATAAAGACCTAACCTCACCCTTTCCCCAATATAAAGACCTAACCTCACCCTTTCCCCCACATAAAGACCTAACCTCACCATTTCCCCAATATAAAGACCTAACCTCACTATTACCCCCATATAAAGACCTAATTAACCTCACCCTTTCCCCCACATAAAGACCTAACCTCACCATTTCCCCCATATAAAGACCTAACCTCACTATTACCCCCATATAAAGACCTAATTAACCTCACCATTTCCCCCACATAAAGACCTAACCTCACCCTTTCCCCAATATAAAGACCTAACCTCACCCTTTCCCCAATATAAAGACCTAACCTCACCCTTTCCCCCATATAAAGACCTAACCTTACCATTACCCCCCATATAAAGACCTAACCTCACTATTACCCCCATATAAAGACCTAATTAACCTCACCATTTCCCCCACATAAAGACCTAACCTCAACCTTTCCCCAATATAAAGACCTAACCTCACCCTTTCCTCAATATAAAGACCTAACCTCACCATTTCCCCCACATAAAGACCTAACCTCACCATTTCCCCCATATAAAGACCTAACCTCACTATTACCCCCATATAAAGACCTAATTAACCTCACCATTTCCCCCACATAAAGACCTAACCTCACCCTTTCCCCAATATAAAGACCTAACCTCACCCTTTCCCCCACATAAAGACCTAACCTCACCATTTCCCCAATATAAAGACCTAACCTCACTATTACCCCCATATAAAGACCTAATTAACCTCACCCTTTCCCCCACATAAAGACCTAACCTCACCATTTCCCCCATATAAAGACCTAACCTCACTATTACCCCCATATAAAGACCTAATTAACCTCACCATTTCCCCCACATAAAGACCTAACCTCACCCTTTCCCCAATATAAAGACCTAACCTCACCCTTTCCCCAATATAAAGACCTAACCTCACCCTTTCCCCCATATAAAGACCTAACCTTACCATTACCCCCATATAAAGACCTAACCTTACCATGTCCCCCATATAAAGACCTAACCTTACCATGTCCCCCATATAAAGACCTAACTTTACCATGTCCCCATATAAAGACCTAACCCCTCATATTCCCCACCACTCCTACCCCTAGATCTGATACGGCCTCATTAAGCCGCTCAAGCCTCTAGCCGTACCACTCTTGTGATGTTCCTAGCCTGTCTTTGATCCCGCCTGCAATGTCGTCTGGATTTCATATCTTCTGGCACTCTGGGTCCAGGCCGAGGGCCGGGGAGTGCAGATAATTTTACGTCAAGGCGTGTCTGCATGTTTGCGCAAGCGGAGTTAGTAGGGGGAGGGGGAGGGGCTGTAATTAACAGCTACACCTGCCACTTCCGTTCATGAAATTTAATGTCCGCGCTAGCTGCATGAAATAATAATATTAAAAAAAAGAAGTTTACGTTACTGTGCGCGTAGTTGTATTTTTTTTTTCAGGGTGTGAAGTGTGAACGAGTTGTTTAGAGTTCACGAGAAGAAGAAATAAAAAAGTTGGAATTTGGCAGCGAGAGTAAATTAATGTAAGCTGGTTTATGATGTGGTGTAAGGGTACATGTTATTGTTTTTGTTAATGTTTTGGTATAGATGATCTTCTTCTTCTTCGTTCTTAATTATTAGTGTTGAAGGGGATCGAGATTTATCTGCCAGTGGGTTTGAACTCGAGACTGTTTGAATTTATCAACCGTGAGTTTTTTGCCGACTCGACCACGCCTCCAACACAATTAAGCGTTACGTGTCAACTGGTTATGCGCCATTGAGGCCATTGACTCCGATTTCAGCCTGCTATTCTTTTTGGATTTGCTTCCATAGCCTTTGTCCAACCAAGAACAAACTACAAGGCAGCAGTTGTTTAATTTTGGAGTTGTCTCTCCTAGAGGAGTGGCTGTCCCCAGCTAACGAGCCTCATCTGCCCGAGGGTTCGAACTCGAGACTTTTCGGTTTAGCAACCATGAGCTTTAGCGACTCGACCACGCCGACCCCTGGTATAGATGATAATTAGTACGAATGTGAAATCAATGAGTTTTTTTTTTATAAGAGAAGTTACGAACGTTTTTTTTTTTAAACGCACGCAAGATTATTTTATCTATCCAGTTTTCTCGTGAAGGGAGGGTGTAGCCAGCAAATTAAGTTTTTCGTCTTTAATCAGCTACTCAGTGTGTTTGAGTGGACTCAGGAGAGAAGATACTAAATAGTTTAGCTACATTATGTGACTATGCCATCTATCCAACCCGTTTTGTATTTTTTATAAGCTGTATAAAAACTGAATTTCCGATGGGAAAACTTTAGTAACCAGAGTTCCGATTGGGCAGACTTGTTGGAATGAAGTTGATGAAAACAAAAATAGATAAATAAATCAGTTACAATCAGAAAACAATCAAAAGAAAAATAACAACAAAAAATTCCCATGAAAGTTTTAGGAAAGTGATACTAAAATTCGTGACACAAAAAAATGACAAAGAAAACGTCATGTTTCTGTTTTCGATATTTAAAAAAAATTCCCTTGCTGTGGTTGAAGTAAATGTTTACCTAAAATATTACACCAATGCCTTCCCAACACATTTCATCAAAATGCCGACATGAACAAAAGGCCGACAAGGAAAAGGCTCGACAGTCAAAATTTCAGGTACCTTGTCCTGTCACCCATAAAAATATCCAAAATATTTAAATCAAGTGTCTTCTCCCCATACATCCACGTACTTAGCCACCATATATATATATATATATATATATATATATATATATATATATATATATATATATATATATATATTATATATATATATATATATATATATATATATATATATATATATATATATATATATATATATATATATATATATATGACCCTATATTATGTATCGTTAATTTTCTTAGAAGTTAGATATTTTTGTCAAACTTCATGACTTTCAATAAACCACTTTCCCTGATTATTAAAGTAATTATTTTGAAATAACACGCGGGCAGATGAAATTTCATTCTCTGGTTAACAACGTCATTTCCTGTTTTGATTTTAACTCCCTCCCCCCCCCCCCCCCCCCCCAACCCCCACCCTCCTGCACCACGCCTTCGCCCAGGTAGGGTTTCCGTGTGTATTTAAAAAGAAGAAAAAAACACCTGTTTAATAAAGGCAGTGTTGAGTGGGTTAGGTGTTTTGTGTGAGGTGGGGCTCAGGTTTGGTCGTATGAAAAATGTGGGCCGGAAAAAAATGAGTATAGGCACGAGTGTTAGTGTAATAAGGTCAGGGTTAGGATTGCGACTTTACTGGGCTGGCAAACTAACACACTAAAGCTACACACTACTTCCCCCCCCCCCCCTCCTCCAAGGTAACTCCTCCACCCTAGAAATATGAAACGAATGTTTTAAAATACGTGTTCTGCCTTAATTTGGATGTATTCTGAAGTTAAGTCCTATAGAAAAATTGACGTATTTGTAAAGCTCTACAGTGAAACGACGAAACTTGCGTGGCCTAAAAGAAAGTGGTTCACAATTGAAATAAGACTTCCTTTTTTTTTTAAAGTCCGCCAAGTGATAAGAATTTTTTTTTTTTAATTTTCAAATTATAAACTGAATAATTGAAACTTAATTAAAACAAAATTTGAAAGAAATTAGGTCAGTATTAATTATAATATTGAAGGAATTTGTTTTTTAAATATTAGAAACCGTACTGTCTTAATGTAAATTTATAGTTACCAAAAGTAGATTGATGAATGGGTATGTAAGGTATGAAATGTAAGCAGGGATGGACCCCCCCCCCCCTCCCCCGGTATACCGGGGACAATCGCGGTAAGCTCCATCCCGGTGGGGCTCAGGAAAGGCTGTACTAATCGCCTAATTAATGTTTTTATTTTTTATTTTATTATTGTTGGTATTTATCCATCTAAGCATTTCCATTCCAAATCAAGACGCAAAATTCACACTTTGAGGTAGGAAAAAATGCACAATTAAAATTTCAATCTGTCGTGGGGTGCCCCTTTAAAAATGTCCTGAATTAAAAGTAAAAGAGTTACGTTTAAATGTGTGCGTAACATATGTGGGCTGATAAGGGTGATAATTATGGTCGCACATAGTTGGGTAAATGTTTTTATTATGTATAAATATAGCTTGTTTTTTTTGTACGATAAGCACTATACATGTAGGCCTGTTAAAGGCCTACAATGGTGGTTATAGCGCTGACCACAAAATAGTGCTGAGTTTACATTTCCCTCACTGGTAACTACTGGCTAGTTTTGTAGACTAATGATGTAATCGATGATGTACGTAGGGCCTATATCTTCCCTTAGCCTACGGTGTACGTTGCGCTTGTCTGAGCTTAACAGTATGTTGGATACAGATATATAACTCTGATTTCACCTAGCTGCTGCCTAGGCTAATGGTGTAGACCTTAGACCTGTGCGTAAACTTAGCATTAGCCTGATTATTTACACTTAAACCTTGCCTTAGCCTGATGATGTACACTTAAACCTTGCCTTAGCCTGATGATGTAACTATACAACAACGCCCCCCCCCCTTCACTCCCCCATAGCTGATAATCTGCCAGCACTTTTAAACGTATAGTGACAGGGTCACCTTGTTAGCGCGATAGGTCAGGCCGCCCTGACCCCCTACCCCTAGTACTACAGGCCTGAAGCTAATTAATGTATAAACAAACCTGTACCTAGCATATCACTCGTTCACCACTGAGCCTCAGAGACACACCACAAATATTCCTTACCGGTTAGCCGTACCCACATAATCGTAAAACGAGAATCGCTGATAAATATATTTTAACACTATTGTTAGTGTAAATTTATTTTAATTTTTATTGATTGGCGAAAATAAATAACTTGTTAGAACGTAGAAGTAGGTTGGTTTAATTTAAAAGCTAAGCTTTATGAATAATGGGTTTACTAGCTGAGTAGACAAAACAATGTGGATTAGAAGTAGAATAGAGGACTTAAAAATATCTGGTATCGCCGTTTGGGTCAGGATTAGGCCAGTGTTATGGTTGTGTGTGTGTGTGCTTAATCAAACTAGAGTCAGTGTGTGTACTCACACTAAAGTTGGGGTTCAGGTTAAAGTAAGTTTCCCAATAGGGCAAATGAAGTAGAGTTCATTTGTTTCTGTGATCTCGGCATATGAAGAGATAGTGTGGTAAGTTAGGTACCCCGGATTCGAGCTCGACACTTAACGGTTAGCTGTCCAGCTTTCTACCGCTAGTCCACTCCGCCCCTTTGGGTTAGATTGTAGGAAAAAAAGTCACAGGAAAAAAAAACACAGGAAAAAAAAACACAGAAAAAAAGTCACAGGAAAAAAAGTCACAGGAAAAAAAGTCACAGGAAAAAAAGTCACAGGAAAAAAAGTCACAAATATATTTTTGCATGATATTTGTTAATACTTTTATGTATTAAATATTTAGAGAGTGTAAATTAACTTAGGATTAATTAAATGTAATGTAATGTGTGTAGGCTGTATACGCATATGAATTTTTATAATTCGTCTAAAAATATTTATTATGAAGTATGTAGATTGTAATTATTTTAAATTTAAGATTAGTAGCATTTACACGTTTTTTATCGTGTTTTTTTTTAAATACCAATATTAAAATACCGTGAAATGGTAAGTTCATATGACTTGCTGCCCTCAACTCATGGCAACAATAGTTATGTTTAGTTCAACCACCTTTACTGCCCACATTTATCACGCTCATTACATAACAAAACTTAGGATCAAAACAGAAAGCCGACAAGGTTCAAAGGCTTTATTGACGCATAACGTCAACAACACAAAATATGTTCGGACAATGCCTACTGATGAGAGGCCGACCAGAGAATAGCCTACGGCAAAATGTGCCTAAATTTCTTTTATAATTAACATTTCTACCGCGTATTTATCTAAATACGTAACAAATGTTGAGATTGGTGTGTTAATTATCTTAGAGTATTATTACTTAAAATTGTTATAAATCATAATGCTTTTAACGTCTATAAATAATTTATGATATAAAAAAATACAACCCACAACAATAAACATACTAAATTTTACAATTCTTAACAAATTAATAAAAATATTTCTAAAAAGAGTTTTGTGACTTTTTTTCTGTGACTATTTTTCCTAGCAAAAACTGTGACTTTTTTTCTGTGTTTTTTTTTCCTGTGACTTTTTTTCCGTTTACCTTGGGTTAAGGACAATGATTAAGGCAAGGTTTAGGATAAGAGTAATTAGCAAAACATAGCATAGAATACGTGCAATCGACTAAGTAACATGCACTGAAAACGTCGGCGTAGGCTAACTACTCATCGAATGTTATGCAAATCAGTATTTAAATGTTATAGATATAATTGTGTATTTAATTTTAAGGAGTTCTTATTAAATACAATCGAGAACAGTCCAGACTAGTTATCTTATCTATACGACAGACAATCACGATATCAGGTCAGGATGACGGTGGGGCTAGGTAGACAGCGTCATGACCTTGACCGGAACAAAATGGCGGCGCATGACTCTTCTATGTCACACGTCACGGGACTGCATGCGTCGTCTGAATTTAAAAAAAACTGGCCACCGGACACACAGGTGGTGGGCTGTTGGCTTATCAGGCAACATGATTAACGTCTGAGGTGTTATCAGCGTATCTGGCCACATGATACACGTCTGCGCCCTTTCGGTTATCTCCCTCCCCCCCCCCCCCCCTCCTATATTCACGTAGGTGAAGGTCGAATTCAACAGCCGATAGGGTACATGTACGAAGAATAGATTTCTAAATTTAGATTTAAATAATATGGACTGGAATAAAAGTGCATTGGGTAATTCCCGGTATCAGTCAAGCTCATGTAGGCTTAATAGGGGAGGGGGAGAGCTGGTGGGGATCCTTCTGACATTTAGCGCTGTTGCATGTATCCCTTGGATTGATTCCCGCTGTGGCATTTGGGGTGGGTTTTTTTTTTAAGTCAAGAAACTCTACTTCATCAGCTATATGGCGCTTTGTGGCTCAGACTTCTACATTGTACTTCATCAGCTCTGACTGCTATATAATATCTTCTGCTCAGAGACTACCATACGACACTCTACTTCATTTACACAGACTGATACACGGTACTTCATCTGCCCAGACTTCCATGCAACACTCTACTTCATCTGCTCAGGCTTCCATGCAACACTCTACTTCATCTGCACATACTTCCATGCAACACTCTACTTTATCTGCACATACTTCCATGCAACACTCTACTTTATCTGCCCAGACTTCTATGCAACACTCTACTTCATCTGCCCAGACTTCCATGCAACACTCTACTTTATCTGCCCAGTCTGCCACTCTACTTCATCATCTGCCCAGAGTGCAATACAACAGTCTATTTTAACTGCCCAGACTGCTACTCTACTTCATCATCTGCCCAGAGTGCAATACAACAGTCTATTTTAACTGCCCAGACTGCTACTCTACTTCATCTGCCTAGACTTTGATGCCAAACTCTACTTCATTTTCATCTGCCTAGACTTCCATGCGACACTCTACTTCATCTGCACAGCACATACTTCCATCCAACACTCTATCAAGTCACCCTACCTCATCTACCATAACTCACCCTACTTCACTTGCGATCCCTCAAGGTCACGTAAGGTTACCTCACCTTCACGTCACCGACTAGCCCAGTTTACGGCCGTACGTTAGCCGAACCACAGCTCCGCTGCATCAAAATGACGCCAGTGTCTTTCTAAAACCGGCCCGTACCGGAAATATTGGTACAGGCGGCGCGCTTTTTGGCGCCAAATTCAGCTAATACCTTTTAATGTTGACGTTTATAGACGAAATCCCTCCTTTACACAACTTATTCTTTCTGTCTCCCTCTCCTTCTTTTTCTCTCTATTTCCGTTGGTTTCTTCTTTTCTAGCAAGGTAACTAATCCTTTAGGCGGGCAACAAACCTCATAGCTCAGCTCACAACTACATTATACGGGGCTTATTCTCAAGCCTAACGGTTATCCGTTCTTATTTTTAACGCCAAAATGGCTGTCCATTTTCTTTTTTCGAACCAAAATAGTTGTTCATGATTTTAAAAAACCCAACTGGTCATTCGTTTCGTGTTTTTTTTTTTCCAAACCAACATGATAATCTCGTCTCGCAATACGTTGTTACCTGAGTTTCTTCCAGGCAAGAGAGAATAAAGTCTCCCCCCCCCCCGAAAGAAACGGAATGTATATAGAAGATATTTACTTTTAACAGTGTCTGCCCCTCCCAGTCCTGAAATTTTAGTCCCCTCCCCCCCCCCCCCCCCCAGGAGAAAAAAGTCTGGAAGAAACACTGTTTTATTACATCTGATTACAGACGTTTTGGGTCAAATCTTCTGATGTGAACTGTTACACCGTCCCATGTTACATGGGGAATGGTGTTCTAAAATATATTGACTGGGGAGTGGTGTGAACAGTATTTGGGTAGTAAGGTCAAGTGTTTGGGAATCAGTTTCTTCACTGTGATGACGAGTTGGGATTCAATGTGAACAGATGCAAGTGGGGTTCAAAGTGAACAGGCGCAAGTGGGGTTCAATGTGAACTGACGCAAGTGGGGTTCAATGTGAACATATGCAAGTGGGGTTCAATGTGAACAGGTGCAACTGGGGTTCAATGTGAACAGGTGCAAGTAGGGTTCAATGTGAACAGATGCAAGTGGGGTTCAATGTGAACAGGTGCAAGTAGGGTTCAATGTGAACAGATGCGAGTGGGAGTCAATGTGAACAGATGCAAGTGGGATTCAATGTGAACAGATGTAAGTGGGGTTCAATGTGAACTGAAGCAATTTAAAACACAACAGACGAAGAAGGCAGATCAATAATTGCATTATCAAATTATAGGACAGATAGGTGAGTGGTTGAAGACAATTATACTGAAGGTAAGGCAGATATGCCTATAGTTAGCTATAGCTCAATCAATAATCGAGAATTTACAATCAGTCGATAGTGTCATTATTCATTAAAAAGTGATATCGCTGGTAGAAATTAAAAGTATTTTCTCTCATAAACTTAGACATCAATGTAGATTAACTTTACATTTAAATTTAACTCTTAAACATAAACTTGGTTCTCCGCTATAAAAAAAAAACATTTGCAGCTAAACAACCCAAATCGCCTCCACGTGCCAGTTCGATCCATCTATTTTTAGAAGCGCAATTCCAAATCACGTCGTCATTATTTAAAGATCACGTGACAACCGAAGAATCCCATCATCCGCGAGACAGGTCGCGGGGCCGGCAGAACCGTCTGCTCTAATTTGCATGAGCCGGTCTGGTGCCGGCTGTCACGTGTCAAACACGGGGGGGGGGGGGGGTTATGTTACCCCCCCCCCCCTTCCCAACACCTGCAGAATTGAGAACGGGAACATGCTCGCGTCGAGATAGTGTCACGTGACGTGATTTATTTATAGCAACCCATGACATGGGGTGATTAGTAGATTTGGACTGTGAAAAGAAGGACAGTGGAATTAAATTCCCTAGGAAATAGAAGAAAAAACTCATAAAAAAGAGCCCCCTCCCTCCCCCCCCCCCTCCCCAAAAAAAAGGGGAAAATATCAACAACAAAAAAACAGATATTTTTAATAAACCCAACAAAACTTACTACTATGCATAATATTCTAATTAACATAAAACATCACGAATAAAATAAACAAGAATAGATTTTTTTAAAATGTATTTTTTTTTAAAGCCACCCTTCAACCGTATGTGCAATAATCTCATTATTGAAAAAAATAAAATACAGTTTGTTAAGTAATCTCATAATTAAAAAAAAAAATACAGTTCGTGAAATAAGTGAAAACTGACTTCTAAGTCCAAACAAGAAGATTAAAGGTATTCTTGTAGACTAAATTAATTTAAGACGTGGTAATGGAAAATATCAAATGCAAAGTGTTACAGTTCAACCACTCATTCCCCCTCCGAGTTCATTATTTAATTCTTTTTTTTTTCAAGTTTCATCAAATTTTTACTTTGGCTTTGCGAATAAATATATACGTTGGCCTATGCTCATGTTATCAACAATTTTTTTTTTATGAATGAGTCGTTGACGCGCCACCCCCCCCCCCCCCCCCCCCCACTATACACTGCACTGGCCGTAAGCCCTTAAATCAGTTACGACAGATTTCCTATGCCCTACTCCCCCATCTCACTCTGAGCTTCCAGGGTTAAACCTACACAACAATCGACTTACACCCATGACAGAAAACAAGCGTCACCGGTGAAGGGAAAATTTCGAATAAAACGTTCGCCATTTTTCATTTATAATAACCCGCTCACACATTCCCGTCCTCTGTCAACATGTTGGGGACAGTGTCATCTATTTTTAGGCGGGTTTTTCTTAAATGGGTTAATGTGACCCAAACAGCGTGTGTACCGGCCGGACGAGACAGCGGCAGCTGTGTAAGTGACGCCCTCATCAAGCTGTCAACACTCGCGACACGTCTCGTCAAATTGTGAACTGCGCCGTGCTGGTTTAAAAATAGCCCGCTGTGGGCTATTACAACGAGGCTTGTTACGTCACCATACGTCAGACAGCACATTTTTAAAAATATATCTAGATCTATGTTGCTTTCAACACTACTGAAACTGGAGTATTACATATAAGTTAGGTTTAGAGTTTTGGAATGTAGATATAACATCTAGTATGTTATGCAATGGTTTAAGCTTGATTTTGAATCAATTTTGTTCACGCAATACGGCTAACCGAAAAGTACCACTTTCCTCAAACCACGCTTCAATATTCCATTAACTGACCCCGTTTATTGTTTACTTCGTAGCCGACATCCCCACCCCCTGTTTATGTAACCCCCCCCCCCCCCCATCCCCACCCTCCCCCATTTATTCAAACAGACACTAGTGGGGCCAACATCCAACCGTTCATCGATTCTCTCTTATTAAACAAGAAAAATTTTCCAAAACGGATTTAAAAAAAAAATTATTGACCACACAAATGCCGGTCGTCTGGAAGAAAAGGTCACGAGGGAGACGGGGATACGACCTCATTCGGCGGAGTTGTTCTTGAAATCATGGCGAAGTTTTTTGCTTCTCTCCCTTTTGTTACGGCTTTGTTTACTTTCATCCAAGACTCGACTACAAACATACGATTCTGCATCTTCTTTCTCATCTCACTTATTTACTGGCAATGCGTTTAGAGACGCCCCCCCCCCCCACACACACACAAATACATACTAAAAAACACACCGCGTACTTATTAAAGTTTCAAGCGTATTAAAAATAAAACAATTCATAAACGGACAGTAGACTTTCCTTCATAATTTTCAAATGCCCCCTTCCCAACTCCCCCCTCCCCTTTATAACAAAAAAAAAACTTAATCAGAATATCATTACAATGCTATAGACGCGTAATTAAGTTGAGCGTGATACCAGTTATTGTTTGTCAGTCTTAGTGGGGGGGGGGGGGGGGGGTAATTTTAATTTGGTTAGTGAGGTGTTTTCGAAAAAAATGTTTGCCAGTAACACCGGCTAGACAACAGTATCTTACGTAATTTTACTGTTAGGATTAAGTCGGGGCTATTACCATATGGTTAGGTCGGCAATACTAATAAAAAGTATCTTCGAATACGTCTCGAGATCTTTAAACAGTACATATAACCTAACATTAACTTTAACCCCGAAAAGGTACCGTTGAAATCTTCTAACTAATTTAGTCACACCTTATTCAGTGACCTCAATCAAACTGTCATTTCTCAAACTCTAACCACTTTTTATATAGAAGTTTTAAAATACCACACTCCGGTTTCAATCTGCCCTCCCCTCCCAAAGTCGAGAACCACTGATTTTCATACTTGTCAAAAATCAGCCGAGAACTTGTTAGAACTGGAATACCGGTAAAACAGCGTCGAGACTGCATACTTCAATGGCTGACAAGATTACAAAATCCCCCCTCCTCCCCACCGCCTCTCCCCCACCAACTGTTTCCTGTTTATGAATCCGAGGGTTGAAAAAAAAAACCCAAACATAACCGGAATTAGGTCAACCCGCTCCGCCCTCCCAACATCCCCCCTACCCATCCTAACTATCTTCGCTATTTTGTCCAGTGAAAATAACATTTCAAACCCAGCCCTCCAGCCAGACTCGGCTGGGCACGGGTCCAACTGCTCTAAAAATAGCCCCAAAACCAACCGCAAAAACCACAATCCGACGCTATAGGGATTTACTCGTGAAGAGGGGGGAGGGGGTGAGTTATAGGGGGGAATACCTTTGCGTCATCTGAGGTCAACTCGTATTTTTATCAACGTCTGCTGTTCAGGATCCGGTTCTGTTATGAACTCGGAAACAGCAGGTTTGAGGCAGACTGGCAGACGACAAGACTCGATGACACGTTTCTGTAAGCAGACGAACACCCTCCTCGTCTCCCCCACCTTCACTCGTCTCCTTTGTTATTTTTTTTTTGTCGAATACCAAATAGGAGATTATTGATTTCCTGTTCCTAGTGTATACAGGTGTAGCCTTTAATTAAACCCGCAGTGAGGTGAAAAGCTTACTATGTGTTGTAAGTCTAGTTAGAGGTCGATATTTTCTTCGTTTTTTTTTTTAATTTATCAATACCCCATAATATAAACACGGATACTGCGGTTTAGATCAGGGTTAGTACTGAAACAATACGTCTTTCTAGTAGGTTTGGATTAAGGTTACGTTTTGAGTTATGAAGTACTACTTTTTACCTTTGCTAATGGGTTTAGATCGGCGTTAAAGTTGAAGAACTGAAGTAATAAAGCTCTACCTCTCCTGTGACTAGCGGGTTTGGATCAGGGTTAGATTTGAAGAACTGAAGTACTAAAGATCTACTTCTCCTAAGACTAGCCGGCTTGGATAAGGGTTAGGTTTGAAGAACTGTCTGAAGTACTAAAGATCTACTTCTCCGTACTGTAATTAGTTGGTTTGGATAAGGGTTAGGTTTGAAGAACTGTCTGAAGTACTAAAGATCTACTTCTCCTTACTGTGATTAGCGGGTTTGGATAAGGGTTAGGTTTGAAGAACTGAAGATCTATTTCTTAGTGGAGAGTTCTAGTTACGATTAAGCTAGAGTACACATTAAATAAACAAAAAAAATGATATAAATTATTCAAATAAAGATTGAATCCCTATAGAATCTAGCAGAACTATCCAATAACGACATTACTAACGGCTGTGTAGGGTATGAATGTTTTGACGATGTGTGTGACAAGGTACGGAGGGTTAGGAAAGTAGTAGACTACTTGGTTATTATTCTGTTCTTTTCTAAGGGACAAAATATTACTTTTAAATGGTGCAACTTTTCATTAGAATCATGTTTATTTGGTAAAATGGGTGGTGGCAGGTAGACCTATAGGTAATTGGAAGGGGGGGGGGGGGGACGGGGTTCAACTTGTTGTGACAATGTCGGGGGGGGGGGGCAAACTATTAAAATCTGTGCCGTCAATTAAGGCTTTGAGACTGGAACTACAAAGATGAACCTCGCCTAAGGCCTGGATGATACAATGACACAGGTAGAGAGCTATTTGGTCGGCGGCCCATACCCCAGCATGAATGACGGGATTTGATGATATTTTGATGGTTTATGGTCAACACCTTAAACTGAAATTGATCATACGACCAAATTGTGAGGTTTATTTTATTCGAAGATAGAATTCAAAACACTTCATCCCTCCACATTCTCCTCCTCCCCCCCCCCCCCCCACCTGCAGTATTCTGAGAAATATTTTTATTTGTTTATTATAACGTGCAGGTATTTTCACACACAGCTACACAAAGCGATTCTTTCTCTCTCTTTTTTTTTTCCCTCTCTTCACGCGAAACAACACACCTCCCGTTAACTAGCCAAAATCGAAACAGACACGATTATATAGGCCGCGAGAATGCTCTCGACAATGAGCTTTATCTTCGGCACGGCACGGTGTTGCAGTAATAAAATGCAATTAGGTGCATAGCGCACTTTATGCGTAATACGGTGCATGTATGTAGGAACAGGAGCCATCTGCATATGTGTAGTTAGCGTAACACAGCAGAGGATGGGGAATAATTAGATAATTATACAGCAGGTGGCTTTTTTTTAGTAGGCCTAGATAATATCTGGTGTTTTTAGCAATTGGGTGGTGTGACTGAAATGGGTTGCAACTCGCATAGTTTTGTTACACTGTTTCCCGATAAAAAATATTAGTGTTTACTTGTTTTTGTATAAGGTTTGTCTGAGCTTAATCAGCTATAAACGGTACCTGGTCTAAGTCGGATGAACCTCACATAGCTTTGTTACACTGCTTCATGATAGGGTGTTAAATTGCTTTTTAAGGGCTTGCTTTAGCTCACTCAGCTATATCGGGTACCAAGCCTCAGTTGGCGGAACCTCACATGATCCTGTTACACGGTTTCACGAGAGGAAATTCGAAACAAAAGTTAGTTTGGTATTGTTAGACGTCGTTGGGTTTACTCAGCTTTAACTGGTACTTGGACCAAATTTGTAAACGTGGCTTGGCAAGGAGTTAACCCCAATATCTTCTTTATATGCAACGCTCAAAAACAAAATTAATTTCCATGCACTGTACCCTTGACTTAATAATTTAAGAAATTAAGTTGAATTTTTTTAAAATCCGGATACTCTAAAGCAGGGGTTCCCAACCTTTTTTTTTTTTTACTCTAGAGCACATTTTAAAATATCGGTAGGGAGGCGGGCGCCACCTATTTTAAATCGACAAACTCCTTCCAGAGGCGAAGCGACCCTTCCCGGCGCCCGGGGACAAAACTTTCGATTTGCACCCCCCCCCCTCAAACTTTCGATTTGCAACCCCCCCCCCCCCCCCTTCAAACTTTCGATTTGCACCCCTCCCCCTCAAACTTTCGATTTGCACTCCCCCTCAAACTTTCAATTTCCATCCCCCTTCAACCTTTCAATAATGTTTATGAAAAAAAATCTGTCTCTGTCGAATAGTGAGAGGCGGGCACATGGTTGGGAACCCCTGCTCTAAAAGATAGATGTCTAAAACTAACCCTGGTCAAGACTTCTCGTATGTTTCCTTGTAGCAGTAGTAGTAGTAGTAGTAGTAGTAGTAGTAGTAGTACTAGTAGCAGCAGCAGCAGTAGTAGTAGTAGTAGTAGTAGTAGTGGTAGTAGTAGTAGTAGTAGTACTAGTAGTACTAGTAGCAGCAGCAGCAGTAGTAGTAGTAGTAGTAGTGGTAGTAGTAGTAGTAGCAGCAGCAGCAGCAGTAGTAGTTGCCCCGACTTCACCCTCCCTGAATAGATCTTATATAGGAAATATATACTTTTACTAGAGTTTACAGTGTCTTCGTCGTCCTTCAGAAATTTTCAGGCACCCCCCCCCCCCCCCCAGGAGAAAACATCTGAAAGAGACAGTGCTTCTACTAATCAACTACACGGGATACATAACGCAACTATAATTACTAAAAGTAAAATCAACAACAACAAAAAACAAGCAATGTGTGCTTATCTTGACCAAAAAAACAAAACAAAAAAAACTCCAATACCGTTCTAAAAAAAAGTCGTCTGCTGTGACGTCAGGCGACACGATAAATCTTATTTATCTCCTACTCTCCTCGGCCAGACAATCACTTCCGGAAGTTATTTTTAGATTAGCCCACGCGGAGCTTCAGACTGTCCGGTAATGAAACCAGACACCGGCGCATTAATTTTCGAAAAACTTTGTTTGTTTTTTTTATTTGGTTACGTCAGTCTGTCTCAAAACTTACATAGCTCGAGACATTTATAATACTTACCCCGTTTTGATATTTATACTGTTTATAAATTTATAGTGTTTATCATATAAATGTTTCAAACGTCTTTGCCTTTTCTTTTAATAATATGATTTTTTTTTCATTATTAATTAAAAATTCTAAAATTCTTAAAGTATTTTAAATAAGCTGTGACTCAATAATTTATTTAAAAAAAAAACAACTAAGCACCGAAATACTAAAGAGAAATAACTAAAAAGAAGAGAATTTAAAAAAACAAGTTAATTAAAAAGTCTAGTGACAATTTTAGCGCAATTTCCTTATATCGAACATCAGCTTATTAATAGGGTACAAAAATAACGTTTGATTTAATAAGTAAATTAAATCGAGATAAATCATATATTGAGCAAATAAATAATGCAACACAAGTAGTTTTAATAATTAAAAAGAAAATAGAAAAAATATTTATTAACGAGATTTTTAAAAAAATCCTTTCGAACCTCCGCTCATTCGCTATGGTAAAATCCTTTCGAACCTCAGCTTATTAATAGGGTACAAAAATAACGTTTGAATTAATAAGTAAATTAAATCGAGATAAATCATATATTCAGCAAATAAATAATGCAACACAAGTAGTTTTAATAATTCAAAACAAAATAGAAACTAGCCTCCCGTATCAGTCGAAAAAAAAGGGGAGAGTAGCCTCCCGTATCAGTCGAAAAAAAAGGGGAAAAATTTTAAAAATCCTTTCGAACCTCCGCTCATTAAAATCCTTTCGATCCTCAGCTTTTGCGCTAAAAACCTACAAGACGCTCAGTTTAAAAATTCTTAATTAATTTTTTGTGACCGAACGAAAGGATATTTTTGAAAACTTTCTTCGGCAATGTTGGTTTAAATTATGGCAGGAATCGATTGGTAAATGTTTCAAGTCGCTAAGTGGTCTGGTTGCCGAGATATGGAGCAAAAACTGAATTTGTTCGAGGTTTTTTGGCTTTTCCGGGAAATCCATGAAAGAAACCCGGAATTTTTATGGCCTATGTTCATCCTCGTAACTTGCTTAACATAATTGCTTTTGGAACTAGTCATCGATATTGCTTCGTTGAGGAGGAGATACGACTTAAAGCTGCGGACACACATCCATCCATCCATCCATTCATTCATACATCCAGAAATGACGGGTTAATAAACGCAATTCTCCAGAATGGAAATTGCGCTAAAAAAATGCATTATTAGATTCTTATATTTACTTATGAAATCATCAGAAGGATAACATCCTGTGTAAAAAAAAAAAAAATAGAATGATAGTTTTAAGAAGAAGCAGGGGACAAACTTTTGATTTGCACCCCCTCTCAAACTTTTCAATTTGTTTTTCCAACCCATTTTGGGCCGCCCCCCCCTTAAGTGTCGGCGCCCGGGGACATATGTTTCCCCCCCCCCCCTCGCTACGCCTCTGTGTTGCAAATAATAATAAATGCTTACATACTAAATGTTACAGGTTAAAGCCTTTTACACAGCGCTAATATATGCGCAACCGGAAAGATGCGCACACCAGAAAAATGAGGCGCAGACCGAAATATGCGTACACAACAAAATGCGCAAATAGAATTTCCGCACGCAGATAATGCGCTTACAGAAAAAGTGGCAAACAGAAAAATGCGCAAATTAAAAAAATGCACTCACAGAAAAAGATCGACACAGATAGCTCACCATAATGAGTATTGTGGCAATATGTGATTGTGTTTATGCGTGCGTGTTTTAGTGCGTATACTTAGATGTACATATTTTATTTTCCATTTCTGTATGTTTTAATTGGAAAAACTATTATATTAACTGTATCTATTTGCGCTTTTTTCTATTTGCGCAGTTTTCCGTTGCCTTTCCTCCATGCGAATTTGTTCCAGTCACCTGAACGGACATGAGGCAAATCAATCTCAATACCTAGTATGCCCCAGCACTTCCCTATCATATAAGCCACTAATGGAAGCCTACCCCTTCCTCAAAAGCCTGCTGCCGTAAGTGGATGGATGCCCCCCCCCCCCCCTCCCTCCGCTCTAATGTAAACCACATAAGACAACTAAGCTAGATAATGTTTAATGCATCTTAGATAATTCGGAAGAAAAAAAACCTCAGCGTATCTACAGGATAACATGTTTAAATGCCATTAGCATGGGAAGATTACTCAAAAGCTCCAGGGGAGCGACTTCTTTTTTTTTTTTTCAAAAGTCTCTAACATTTCTGGAGAAATTTAATTAAGTATGACGAAGATGTTCTAGAGTATAAAGGTCACAGGAGTAGGTTGTTGAGAAATTCAGGGAGAGATTGACCGACAAGACTAAAACAATAATAGGAAATAAACGTTGTGTAACCAGCAACAATTTGGTATGTTACATTTTTATCGAGGATCTCTAGGCGTTACAATATATGGGAAATTATTGATCTAATTTAAAAAGTCCTGAGATCTGACCCCCCGGGTAGATCAAGGCTCGTTACAATGGATACAACAGCCAATCAAGGAAAGAAAACTACAAAATCAAACAAACTGCTGTTCCAGTTTGGTGTTGGGTGTTCAAAAAGCTATGCAAGAAAAATCCAGGACGAAAAGCAGCTGAAGTCAGAGTCAGTGGGTCATATGACACGTCATACTTAACTGTATTGTAGGAAATCCCCTATTAATATTACAGTTACAAAGCTCATACAAGAAGAACTGAAAATTAATTTATAAATATATTAAATTTTTAATGTTGTATTCGTTGTATGATAATTCCGATGGTGATGAGGAAACAGAGTTAATAGTAGATTTATAATGATGTATGATTTATGTGCAGAGTTTCTTCTCAGGGCACCTCTTTGGCCCCCGAAAATTTTTTACCCCCCCCCCCCCCCCCCGAACGAAATGAAATTTTATATAATTTATATAGAAGAAATATATACTTTTAACAGTGTCCGCCCCCCCCCCCCCCCCGAAGAAAGTCTACCGCCCCCCCCCCCCGAAAATTTTAAGTGCCCCCCCCCCCCCCCCCCGAAGAAAAAATGTCTGGAAGAAACACTGTTTATGTGGTGATACAACATCAGCTCAATTCCTATCCCGAGAATCGTTACTATCTCCTGCCCGCTAATTAAGACACCACAAAAGATTAAAATGAACTTTCATTTGTGTGTTTTTGTCCTCTTTTAAATAGCAAAATGTATGCTGCATTACATTGCTTGTGAATACACTTCCCCTTCTCTAGCACAACGTCCCAGAAGTCTTAATTCCACGTCCCGACCCCCCCCCCCCCCCCCGCCACACTTTTCTCTCTGTAGATGCTACACTCATTTATGGACGAACCCACAAAGTTCGCCGCGATCATGATCCCATATTTTAGCCACGCTCTCAATCGCACCGTGCCGCCAAAGATGGCGAGACGCAAGGGAGTATTCATCTCATCGCTCGTCACCTGTCTCAGAAAACCCTTACTACGCCGCTGATCACCAAATAAAGGATCAAATCAAGCGTAGGCTCGAGTCGATTACACCCTGCTCCTCAATATCTCCCGGTTGGCATAGTGGCGTACCAGTGAGGGGAGGGAGGGGTGGGGGAGGGGGGGGGGGGGTTTAATGGCTACACGTGCAGGATCGATAATTTTTTCATTTTAACAATCAACGATTACTTCTCTATATATTGTTGGGTTATTGCTGTATATATTAACCGACTTTAATATTTAAAAAAAATATTGGATAGGTTATTTTTCAGACAATAATGGATTGGAAACATCGATATAGTTTGGTTTAGATGTACCACAACACATAGTGACGAAGTGTTTTATTTTTACCTTTTTTTAAATTTATTGATTAGCCGTATCCAGGAAGTGTAACTACCGATGACTATTCTCTAACTTAGAGCCGGGGTCAACAACCTCTCTTTTTTTAGTAAACAGCCGTTGTAAATTATTTCTGATTACAATACAACATTCGGCAACAAGCAGTAACGAAAGTTTTAGTTCTGGTCAGAATTTCATTCAGGCTACTCTTCAGAGGGGTGGGGGGTAGGTGGTGGGGGCGAGCAGGTCATATCGAACGAAATAGAATGTATATAGAAATTATAGAATTTTAAGCGTGTTCACCCCCACCTCCTCGGAAATTTTAGCCCTGTCCGTGTCCAAGTACCCCCCCCCCCCCCCCCCCCTCGTCCCGCCAGGAGAAAAAATGTCTGAAACACTGCTTCTGGTGTTTCTAAACGTATAAACTGCTGGAATCGATGTTTGAGCCACGTTGATAAAATAGAACTACCACGAGCCGTCTCGAGATGAACCACCTATGACCCTTCATGGAGGCGAGAGTTGCCGACCCTCTGGGTCAGGTTAAGGATTATCCCTAAACTTAGAGGCCAAGCTTGGGTT